>NC_028645.1:76230111-76317686 GCF_001406875.1 Solanum pennellii
ATGGTGAGAGGAAGTGATGACGTGGGGTAAGAAAAATATTTACATTTTATTTTATAAAGAAATATTATTTTTTAATAATAGGTTTTTAATGTTTAATTTTAACTAATACTAATAATTTATTTATTTTTTGTCAAGATTAAATGATTTGTCCATATGGAGTGTGATGTGGAAATTCTTTAAAATAAAAGAGAGAGTGTATATAATGATGACTGATGAGAGTGGTATAAAAGATAGAGATGTGTTTCTCAAACTAAAAAGTAATAGTTTAGGTATGAAACTTAAACTTTCAATAGTTTAGGCATCAAACTATTGTATTTTATTGATGCAATTCAATTTTATCAAGTCTATTAACTAATATAATTTGTATAAGCTAATAATATAATTTGTATCAATTTCAAGTATATTAACGAATATGATTTTATCAACATATACTCAATGTGGTATTTAGTAACAAAGTGTATTTGTATTCATCAATTGCCTTGTTATTTGTATTTATGTGTTACCACGTGTATCTTTATTTGTTTTTGTATCTATTACTTTGTGTGTTTGTATTTATATTTGTATATGTTACTATCTATTGCCCTAAAAAATAAGCATTTGTATTTGTATCATTGCCACATCTGTATTTTTACTCTAAATAAAAGCATATATGATATACTTGTTTTCTGTCAATTAGAGAGAGGGGAAAAGGCGAGTGATAGCGGGCGGTGAGAGAAGAGAGAGGCGAGTGATAGAGGATGGTGAGAGAAGATAGAGAAAGTAGAGAAAGACAAGCGAAAAAGGAGAGATTAATTTGCTTTAAAATTCTAACAAAAACTATCGATTATAATTCTTTGAAAGGATAGTTATGTATTGTGAATACATATAATATAGGAAAAATTACATAAATTAATACATTTTAAAAAATAATTACTGATTTTAGCGATACTTTTTGTTTATTACCATTTATAGCAATACTGTGATAAATCTGTAATATGTATTAAAATTGTATTATAAATGAATTAAAAACGATCAAGTGAAAAAAAAATATTATTGCTATAAATGGTAAATATTTTATTATTATAGCACATTTATGTAAGTTTCCCCATAATATATTTGCAAACGACATATTACTTGTCTTACCAAGATAGAAGCGTTCGGTAAAAAATTACATCGTATATATAAGGTAATTTTTAATAGATTTTGAATCACTTGAATACAAGATTAGAGGTAAATAGATTTAAGAATTCAAAATTCACCTTGAGGTTCCAAATTCAAATTTCATAAACTATATTTTAATTTTTTAAACTTTCTTAAAAAAAATTCGAATATGCCACTCATCAGAAATATTAATTGTCTAATATATTAATTTTCTTTTTTTAAAAAAATAAATAAAACAAAGATAACTTCCCTCATACAGTCAATTTGTACTTTTCCATCGGTAAAATTGATCCAAAGAAAAAAAAAATACCCACGAGGTTGAATGATAAATGAAGTTGATAGTGATTTTTAATTGACTATTTATGCAACAACGTTAAATAAACTTGAGAGAAAACACAAAGGTCAATTATGTACACTTTCTACTTTTGAATATTTAATTAAAATTTAGTGCACTTTTACTTAAAATGTAACTTTTTTTAATTGGATTGGGCCAAAAGATTAATGAGTCCTGAGCCTAAAGGGCAAAAAAAATTGACAAAAATTTTAAAAGGGTATATTAAAAAATTTTCTAACCAAAAGGGTAAAAATTGCTACGTCTTACTTTAACGCTATTAACGGATCAAAATCGCTGCTCTAGGAGCGATTTTGTCCAATTTCTTTTATAAAATCATTGCCCCTGCAGCGTTTTTTCAATTTTTTTTTTAAAAAGTTTAAAATCGCTGCTATGGCAGTATTTTTTATAAAATGATTTTTTATTGGATATAGCTGCATTAACAATGATTTTTCTTAATTATTTTATTTAAAAAAATCACTTTTTTTGAAATCACTGCCTTGGCAGCGATTTTATTGATTTTTTTTTTTTAAAAAAAGATGAAATCGCAGAGAAAGACGATCAAACAATTTCCAATCATAGTCCTTGTGGATCAGATCATCAATATAATATACAAAAAGAAACTTCAGATATTTGAGATCTTTCTCTTTGAACAAGATCTCAATTCCAGCGACGGTTTCATTAGATATCTTACAACAAGAATCCCTCTTTTTTTAATCCAGTTCCTCGGCTTTGGTAGCGATTTTAGTGATTTTTTTTTAAAAAAAATGAAATCACTGTCTTGGCAGCAATTTTTGGTGGAAAATAATTTTTTAAATTTTTTTAAAAAGTTCTAAAAGTAATTTTTTTATTAGAAATCGTTGCATTTTGGTGAAAAGTCTAGTTCTAGAAGTAATTTGATGTAGTGTCACTTGTCACAAATTTAAACAAAAATATTTTTTAAAAAGACAAAAATTAAAAATCCACTAGAATCGCTGCCTTACAGTGATCTCTTTAAAAAAAAGAAATTTATAATAACGCCTGATTTCCAATTAAAAGAAAAAACAAATAACAAAAATTATTGTCAAAGCAGTGATTTCAAAAAATAATAAAAATTCCTCTTTAAAAGAATTACAAAAAAGCTTCAAAGCCAGCGATTTTCAAACTATTTTTTAAAGTTAACGGCGTTAAAATAAATTGCTATTTATTAGCAATTTTACCCTTTTGATCAGAAAATATTTTAATGTGCCCTTTCAAATTTTTATCAATTTTTTGCCTTTTAGGCTCCAGACTCAAACATTAATATTTGATTAATAAATTTCATAAAAGGTTTTAATATCAAAGCAGTAACAGATCGTTCAGGAGTCTACTAGAAAAATGAAGTTGAAGACTTATATATTTTCTCCACGTAATTAAAGAGATCTTAAGCAACGTAATATTCTCCTTACATCATTACATATATATAAAAAATTCTTAAAATGGATGCGGTTGCTATTATGGAAGATGAGTCCCATAAATACACATTTTATTCCTAAACTTTTTTTCTTAGTTTAGTTCAATTTATAAATGAAAGTAGGCTAACATATAATAATAGAAAGAGTAGTATAAATATAATGTTATATTAAAAAACGACGATGAGATTCTAGGTAAGGAATTTACTTATTCTAAAATAAAAAGGGTGTTAAGAATCTGAATTTAGAATCTATTGAAAACTAGTTTCTTGACAATTAACAAGATGGGGTTTTATCAATTTCTATTTTAGTTGAAAGGTGAAAAAAGAAAGTTATTTAATAAAGTGATACTAAAAAAGGTGTCAAAATAATTTATTGAATGAAGAGGTATATATATAGTATATAAAGAGTATATATTGTATACAAAGTAAGGTGTAAATTGGATATAACAAAATACGCATATGGTATGTGGTACATGAGAATTATGTATATGTCTATAGTATAAGAAATAGGATATATAGGTTTGTGTAAAACTGTATATGAGGCGTGTGTAAGTAGTGTATATATAATATATGTATAAGTATGTGGTGTATACGGCATAAAAATGATAAATGTGTAATATGAGAAATGGTATACTGATACAATATATGAATGTATATGTGATAAGTTAAAATAAGCAAAAATAGTTGTTAGGAATATAACATACTATGTTTGGGTCTTGCACAAATGCAAAGAGTTGTAAGGGCAAGGTGAAAATTTTCAAAATGTCAATATTTTAACATTTAAGAAGACTCATTAGCAACACTTTTAGTATTTAGTAAAAATATCAAATTTTAGTTTGTTATGTATCTTATTTATATTTTTATTATTTGTTTTTATTTAAAGAATATAATTATTTATTTAATAGCAAAAGGGAGAAAATCAAGGGAGAGAATATTTCAAAAAAAGGTAAGGATCACTTAATTTTCTCATTAGTTACATTTTCAAATAAAATTTAAACTTTGTTCTTTTTTTTTCTCTAGAATTTTTACCTTTTTAAAATTATATTTATTTCACAATATATTTTATTTATATTTATTATAATTTTTTATTAGTTTGTATTCATTCTAATAGGTACGCCGAATGTATCTATATAGTCATTTAAGAAATATATTTGTATTCATATATTTTTTTCCGTATATAATTTTTTTTCTTCAAAAATCTTATATGTATTCATTTCAATATGTATTTTATTTGTATTTCTATTTATTCTAGTTTTTATTTAGAATTTTGTATAATAATATATAAAATACAAAAAAATAGTATGATGAAAAAGTGAATGAAATATAAAATTGAAAAGAAATAATTGAATATTTGGTGTACTCATTCTTAAATAAAATACATAACTAGTTGACATACATTTAGAATAAATACAAATTAAAAAAAATGTCAAATTCAGAAACAATGCAACATAATTTTTGAATGAATACAACTATTAATTGTAAAAATACACACTGACTAAAACAGTATCAAAATTCAATATATACTTTCAAATTTATTTTAAATAAAACAATAATACTATGAAATACAAAAAGTAATACTAACTGTGGTATATTGACATAACTATCACAAAAAAACAGAATACAAAATGAATTAAATATATGAAATACAATTCCAAATCTACGGATTCAAAATATAATAAAACAGTAAAATACAAAAATACATATCGACTAAAACAGCAACAAAATTCAATATATACTTTCAAATCTATGAATAAAAAGAACATTAAAAATATGAAATATACACAATCAAACTCATATAATGTGTTACATTGACATAACTAACACAAAAAAAAAAAACAGAACACAAAATAAATAAATATATGAAATACAAAAATAAATACTAACTATAACATTATAAAAATTCCATATACATTTCCAAACGCATTGTAACATGAATTTTATTGAATCTTAAAAATTACTAAACAAATTAAACTAAACATGCAAGACACAGAACATGCAAAAAAAAAAACCTCTTCTCCAACAAATTGGTCTTCTTCAACTTCATGGTTATGAATTTGTGTGGAATTTTGCACATCGACGGATTCAGGCATTTTTCCCCGTCGTATATCCTCCTTAAATTTAGAAACGGAACCTACATTGTTGTTTAATTCTTGAGTGAAAAAAAAATTAAATGATGGAAAATCGGAAGAACTTTGATTATTCTGTCCAATACCTCTAGTAACTTTCTTGAAAACGTCTTATGTAGTCTCAAACCATAAAAAATGTTTTAAGAACAACAACAAAACAAAAAAAATTAAAAAAAATACTAAAATCAGTAATTAAATAAATAAGGAATCTGAAAAACATAATACCGAAATCAATGTTAATCTTCAAATCAAATCTTGCAACGAAATTAAATGAGAATAATAGAAAATATTAATATATTGAATCGAAAATATGTGGAATTGATTTGGAAGAATGTTAGAGAGAGAAGCGTAAAAAAAGAGAAAAAAAATATGGGGATTTGATTAGGAAGAAAGTAAGAGAGAGAAATTGATAAGCTTAAGAAAAGAGAAAGAAAAATTAAAATGACATTAATATTTATCCAATTACATAAATATAGGAAAATGTGTAATCTATGAGAGAAAAAAAAAGGTGTAAATAATGAGAGAGAAAATATTAATAATATCGGAATAATTATTTATTTTTAAAGTAATGACATTGTTGACATGTTTACTAATATTATTAAAGTATGGATATGATCACTAAATAAGTTGGGTTTTTTGACTAGTTAGCTAAATTTTCCGTCAATATTTTAACATTTAAGAGGGCTTATTAGCAACACTTTCAATATTTAGTAAAAATGTCAAATTTTAGTTTGTTATGTATCTTATTTATGTTTTTATTATTTATTTTTATTTAAAAAATATAATTATTTAATAACAAAAGGGAGAGAATATTTCAAAAAAAGGTAAGGATCACGTAATTTTCTCATCAGTTACATTTTCAAATAAAATTTAAACTTTGTTTTTTTTTTCACCAGAATTTTTACCTTTTTAAAATTATATTCATTCCACAATTTATTCTATTTATATTTATTATAGTTTTTTATTAGTTTGTATTCATTCCAATTGGTATGCCGAATGTATCTATATAGTCATTTAAGAAATATAATTGTATTCATATATTTTTTTTCCCTATATAATTATTTTTTTCTTCAAAAATCTTTTATGTGTTCATTTCAATATGTATTTTATTTGTATTTCTATTTATTCTAGTTTTTATCTAGAATTTTGTATAATAATATATAAAATACAAAAATTAATATGATGAAAAAGTGAATGAAATATAAAATTGAAAAGAAATAATTGAATATTTGGTGTACTCATTCTTAAATAAAATACATAACTAGTTGACATACCTTTAGAATAAATACAAATTAGAAAAAAATGTCAAATTCAGAAACAATGCAACATAATTTTTGAATGAATACAACTATTAATTGTAAAAATACACACTCACTAAAACAGTATCAAAATTCAATATATACTTCCAAATTTATGAATACAAAAAACAATAATACTATGAAATACAAAAAGTAATACTAACTGTGGTACATTAACATAACTATCACAAAAAAAAAACAGAATACAAAATGAATTAAATATATGAAATACAATTCCAAATTTATGGATAAAAAATACAATAAAACAATGAAATACAAAAATACATACGGACTAAAACAACAACAAAATTCAATATACACTTCCAAATCTATGAATACAAAAAATATTAAAACTATGAAATATACACAATCAAACTCATATAATGTCTTAAATTGACATAACTAACACACAAAAAAAAAAAACAGAACACAAGATACAATAAATATATGAAATACAAAAATAAATACTAACTATAACATAATAAAAATTTCATATACACTTCCAAACGCATTGTAACATGAATCTAAAAATACCTCTTCTCCAACAAATGGTCTTCTTCAACTTCATGGTTATGAATTTGTGTGGGAATTTGCACATCGATGGATTCAGACATTTTTCCCATTGTATATCCTCCTTAGATTTAGAAGCGGAACCTACATTATTATTTAATTCTTGAGTGAAAAAAAATTAAATGATGGAAAATCGGAAGAACTTTGATTATTTTGTCCAATACCTCTAGTAACTCTCTTGAAAACGTCCATTGAAGAGAGAATTATGTAGTCTCAAACATTAAAAAATGTTTTAAGAACAACAAAACAATTTTTTTAAAAAAAACCAATAAAATCAGTAAGTAAATAAATAAGAAATCTGAAAGACATAATACCCAAATCAATGATAATCTTCAAATCAAATCTTGCAACGAAATTAAATGAGAATAATAGAAAATATTAATATATTGAATCGAAAATCTGTGGAATCGATTTGGGAGAATGTTAGAGAGAGAAATTGAAAAGAAGAGTAAAAAAAGAGAGAAAAATCTGGAGATTTGATTAGGAAGAAAGTAAGAGAGAGAAATTGATAAGCTTAAGAAAAGAGATAGAAAAATTAAAATGAGAAAAATGTGTAATATATGAGAGAAAAAAGAGTGTAAATAATGAGAGAGAAAATATTAATAATATCATAATAATTATTTATTTTTAAAATAATGATATTTTTGATATGTTTACTAATATTATTAAAGTATGGATATTATCACTAAATAAGTTGATTTTTTTGATTAGTTAGCTAAATTTCTTTCTCAAGATAAATGGGCTATCGACCCAAGTTTCACTTTAAAATACCTAAAGACACAAATATCTATTCTTAACTAGATAATGACACAATAATGTAAATGACATAATTTGCTGCTAATAACGGAGTTTCTGAAGCGACTGTTTGCGTGGATAAAGGAATAGTATCCACATACAGCAGATGACTTTCGATGGATTTCAACACTATGAAAAATAAAAGGAAAGTGACACGAGCATATTGTTGTAGATCACAGAACCAGAATTAAATTTTTATTTTTGTGTTTATGACATTATCAATCATTTCTTGTAGGATCTCTAGTATTTGCAATGATGAAATAGTCCATATTAGCGATAACGAAACCCCTGGTCGCTTGCTCAAACCTAATACAAGTTAACCTGTATATAATCTCATCAAGTCAAATCACTTCCTTTTAATCAAAACAGTGTAGCAAAGTATGTAACAATGGCCACTTCCAGCACTTGCTCAATCCTCTTGTCGATGATAGCATTATTGGCCATATCAGGCATCAGTACAAGTCATGCTGCTCGTATTAGTAACACTACAAATGAAGTTGAAGGGTATGTTTGAAGTTGGAGGAATTGGGAAAGCTATAGAACAGAACAAGATTAAACAATTTACCGTTCTATCCGTGATTTCGCTTCCATCCATGTTTCTTGAAGGCAGAATTATATAATGTGATCTCTGTAAAAAACAAGAGAATCTGAACACCTAAATGATGAACAGTAACAATGTAGAAGAAGAAGAATGAAGAAGAAGAATATGCTTCACATTCAACAGTAGAAGCTTCCAGAATTTCTTATACAACTGACACCCTTGTTATGACTACTACACTTATATTTATAGAAGTAAAATATGTCTAACTAATTGACTAACAACTTCTAACTAACTATTAGTGCTGATTATTAATTTAACTAACTCTGTTAACACGAACTATACACTAACTGACAGCTGTACATTTTACTAATTGTTCAACACCCTCCCTCAAGCTGGACGTATGAAAAATATTCTTCATTCCCAGCTTGGTAAGTAGATATGTATGTTGTATGCAAGTAAGGCCCTTAGTGAATAAGTCTGCAGGCTGCTCTGTTGTGTTTAAGTATATAGGTTGAATGAGTCTTTGTTGTGCCTTCTCCCTGATAAAATGACAATCAATGTCAATGTGTTTTGTTCGCTCATGAAAAACTGGATTAGCAGCAATCTGTATTGCTGATTTACTGTCACTATATATAGGCACAGGCAAATTTACTTGTACTCCTAGCTCTTTAAGCAACCCAGTCAACCATATAATTTCTGCAACTGTTGAGGCTAGACTTCTGTACTCAGCCTCAGCTGAACTTCTTGAGATTGTATTTTGCTTCTTGGACTTCCATGAGATCAAAGAGTTCCCATATGTGATCATATAACCAGTTACAGATTTCCTATTGTTTGGACATGAGGCCCAGTCTGCATCACAAAATGCAGTTAACTGGTTGTCTGAATCTGCAGACATGAATATTCCCAATCCTGGTGCATGTTTAACATATTTAACCACTCTCATTGCTGCATTCATATGAGATGTTTTTGGATTATGCATAAACTGACTCAAGAGTTGTGTTGCAAATGCAATGTCAGGTCTTGTTATCGTCAAGTAAAGTAGCTTTCCCACTAACTTTTGATATACACTAGGATCACTTAGTAATCTGTCATTCTCATCTGTAGGAGGAAAATGCAAATCAAACTCTGTAGTAGTCAACTTCTGATTCAGCTCAATAGGTGTTCTAACAGGTTTAGAACTAGATAATCCCATTTCTGAAATCATTTCAAGAGAATACTTTCTCTGATGCATGAGAATTCCTGTTTCATTCTTGGCAAACTCAATTCCTAAAAAATATCTCAGGTTTCCTAGATCCTTGATTTTGAAATTTTCCTTGAGATTTTTCTTAGTCTCCAATATCAAGTTGTGATCATTACCTGTGATCAATAGATCATCAACATAAACCAATATCACTACCAAATTTTCTCCTTGGTGTTTTGTGAACAATGAATAATCATAGTGACTTTGTTGAAAACCAGAATTGACTAAGGCTGTGGTTAATTTGATGTTCCATTGCCTGCTAGCTTGTTTGAGACCATACAGTGATTTAGTGAGCTTGCATACAGTCCCCTCCTCACTGGTATGGACAAAACCCATAGGTAACTCCATATACACCTCCTCATTCAAATCACCTTGAAGGAAAGCATTAAAGACATCCATTTGGTGTATATCCCAATGGTGTGCAGCAGCTAATGCTATAACAGCTCGAACAGTTCCCATCTTCACAACAGGAGAAAATGTTTCCTTGTAGTCCAAACCCTCCTTTTGATTGTAACCTTTGGCTACCAACCTTGCCTTGAACCTATCAACCTTCCCTTCAGCTGTGTATTTGATTTTGTAAACCCATTTGCATCCTATAGCCTTCTTATCTGTAGGTAATTGTGTAAGTTCCCATGTGTGATTATCTTCCAAAGCATGAATCTCATCTTGCATAGCTTGAATCCATCTGGGGTCTTGGATGGCTTCTTGATAAGATGTAGGTTCTTTCTCCAAAGAAAACTGTGTGATAAAACTTCTATAAGTTGGTGTAACACTATCATAGTCAACTACATCTGTAATAGAGTATAAACAATGTCCAGCAGGCTGTTTTGACATAACATAATCTGTTTGCCAAAGAGGAGGCTTGACTGGTCTAGTTGATCTTCTGAGAACAATATCTGATGGAACTTGTGGCAGCTGATTTTGAGGAGAAGTATCAAGTATAGGATCTGCACCTTCTGAAGTAATATCCATGTTGTTGGGATCAGATTGTGGACCATCATGACCTGTATGATTAGATAAAGGGGGAGCATTGTTGATCACAACACATGGTGTAAGCTCACAATCATCTGTAGGTGAATGTGAGACATGAAATAATGGATCTGGATCATTAGTAGCATCAATGCTGTTGGTTTGAAAAGGAAACTCCTTCTCATAAAAGGTTACATCCCTGCTAACAAAAACAGCCTTGGATTCAATGTCAAACAATTTGTACCCCTTTTGACTGACAGCATAACCAAGTAACACAGCCTTCCTTGCCTTTGCTGCAAATTTATCATCCTTTCTCAAATTTGTAGCAAAAGCTAAACAACCTATCACCCTTAGATGTGTTAGGGAAGGTAGTTTATTATATAACAATTCATAAGGTGATTTATTCCCCAGAACTGATAATGGTATCCTATTTATGATATATGTTGCACTCTCTATGCAGTCACCCCAAAATCTGTCTGGCAACTTACCTTGGAATTTAATAGCTCTTGCTGTCTCCAATAAGTGTCTATGCTTTCTTTCTGCCACACCATTTTGTTGTGGAGTATATGGACAAGATCTCTGATGAATGATACCATTCAATGTAAACAAATCATGACAATTAGAATTCACAAACTCACCTCCATTATCAGACCTGAACACCTTAACACATTTTCCAAACTGAGTCTTTATCAGTATTAAGAAATGCTTTAGAACAACAATTACATCAGATTTCAAGTGAATTAGAAAAGTCCATGTCCATCTAGACTTATCATCAACTAGAGTAAGAAAATATCTCATCCCATTGTATGTAGCAATCTTGTATGGTCCCCACACATCCATATGCACTAAATCAAATACATCATCAACCTTATTATTACTAACAGGAAATGGAACTCTAGTTTGTCTAGCTTGAGGACAGATAATACACTGATCAACAGCAAAATGATCTAGAGTTTGGAATTCTTTTATTCTCTTAATAACACCCATAGGAACATGTCCTAGTCTTTGATGCCACAGTGCTGGATCTTCATCTACTCTCCTAACTGCAGATAATGTTCTAATCTTGTTCCATTTCATCACATATAGTCCATCCTCAACTTCACCAATCCCCTTGACCTTCCCAGACAAGAGATCCTGAAATACACAGTAGGTGGGAAAGAAAGAAACAGAACAGTTTAATTCCTTTGTCAGCTTGTGTACAGACAAAAGGTTAAACTTAAAAGATGGTATACACAGAACACCATTGATCATTTCAGTCTCATTAAGTTGAATACTTCCAATATGTGTAACTGTGGCTGACTCTCCTGTAGGTAATTGGACATTCCCTGCATGTTTCATCACCTTCCCAACATGTAAATGATTGGAATTGCTTATCATGTGATCTGTTGCACCTGTGTCTATAATCCATTTCAAATAGGAACTAGAATTACTATTATCAATACCTGCCATGTTAACACTGTGGTGAGAGTCCATTGAGCTAGTTGCCTTCTTCAAGACATCAATCATATTATGAATTTGTTCTGGTGAAGTCTTATGCAACAACTGCAATAACACTTGTTCTTGTGTGCCCTGACCATTGTACATATGTTCCTGTGTAGTCGTATGTCCTGTCTGCTGCTCCTGCATAGAAGATGATATAGAATCACCACCTTCAGTAGTCGACTGATGTGGATATAGAGTTCCTCCTGCAAACACTGAATTCACCCTTTTCTTTCCTTTAAAATTTTCTGGATAACCAATTAACTGATAGCAATTTCCCTTTACATGTCCAGTTGCATGACAATGATCACATTTCTTCAATTTGTTGCAATCAGCCTTAATATGCCCCTTCATATTACAGAAATCACAATATAGAGATTGATAGTTCTTCCTGGGCATGTTACTGAATTGCTGATTCCTATTATTTCTAGCTGTGTACAGTGCTAAAGACTCCATTCTTTCATTAACAGTTCCTGCAATTCCTTTCTGGCTTTCATCCTGCATCACTAATGCATAGGCTTGATTTATAGTAGGCAAACTATTCATCATAAGAATCTGACCCCTAGCTTGTGAATAGTTATCATTCAGCCCCATTAGAAACTGAAGTAGTCTTTGATATTGCATCTGCTACACATACTCCTTGGCCTTGAAACAATCACAACTTGGTGGGGGTAAAATAGAATCGTATTCATCCCACAAGTTTTTTAATTTCGTAAAATAGGCAGACACTGTTAAAACTCCTTGTGTAAGAGTGAAAATGCTCCTGTGCAGCTGATAAAGTCTAGATCCATTTATTTTATCAAAACGCTCCTTAAGATCAAGCCATACCTGATATGCACTGGTTGAATACAGTATTCCACTGGTAATTCCTTGCTCACATTGCATATGAGCCAAGAGATGACGACTGCATTGCATCGATCCCAAGTTTTCTTCAAATCTCCTTCAAAATTGATTCGCAGAACAGATCCATCAACAAATCCCAGTTTATTCCTCCCAAGCAATGCAATTTCCATAGCTCGACTCCAAAGTGTATAATTCTCCATCCCTGTCAATTGAATCCCAATTGACAATGCCCCTGGCACATCAGATGAACTCAAATGCAGGGGATGATTGTGATCAATTGTCACAATGTTACCATTAATGGTTTCCCCTTGAGATCTGTCACCCGATCCTCCAGATTGCTCCTCGATTGCCATAATCAAGCAAATCTAAGCAAAACTTGATTCTGCAAACTCTTAAAATTGTCCTCCCAGCTCTGATACCATGTAAAAAACAAGAGAATCTGAACACCTAAATGATGAACAGTAACAATGTAGAAGAAGAAGAATGAAGAAGAAGAATATGCTTCACATTCAACAGTAGAAGCTTCCAGAATTTCTTATACAACTCACTCCCTTGTTATGACTACTACACTTATATTTATAGAAGTAAAATATGTCTAACTAATTGACTAACAACTTCTAACTAACTATTAGTGCTGATTATTAATTTAACTAACTCTGTTAACACTAACTATACACTAACTGACAGCTGTACATTTTACTAATTGTTCAACAATCTCAGATATTAAATCACCTGCAAATGTCAATATATTGAATTGCCTTATTTGTCCCACGAAAACCAATTATGTTTTACAACGAATAATTAGACGATAGACAATCCATATGCAGCTGGAAATATAAGAAGCAGTATCAATATGCATCTCCTCAAGTATAATAATCATGTATCCGTCCAAATTCAACATACCGCAAGAGTAACAACCGATAATAACAAAAAAGAAGTACAATTCTTTTTCAGAATTCAAACAGAGCAATGGCTATTAGTTCTGTTATGTATTGTGCTGTCATATTTCTTCTATTTGCTGCGAAAAAGTCTAATATATAACGTTTTCACTGTTTGGCTATGTGCACAGATCAATAGCTGGGGAATACATGTGGTTTCTACTTAACTTAGTTTAGTTAGGTATAGACAATCATAGTAGATTTGTCTAGCTATGATATCAACTCGTGAGTTCATCACAGGGTATATGAGAACATAGATAAGGTACCTGCGACCACGTATGGGGATGCCTGTAAATCTTGTTGATCGTCTAATCTATACATACGATTTTGATTGGTACTTGAATCATTGTCTCGTGAAACAAAAAGAAGCAGAAGGGGAACTGAGAAAAATAAAAGAAGATTTCGGGTAAAAACATACCTGAGTTTGTAACTAACAGATGAATTCGTGATCCAAAATATTCTCTCTTTTCAAAGAAAATCAGTGAAGTGCCCTGTTCGCGTCAGCGGAAATTTGCAAACAATGTGAGCAAGTAGTTTGTCAAATTAACACCTATTTTGGCTGTAAGAAATCACGATTTTATGTTTAATTCCTAATTCTACAGCCTTCATTTTTTCTTTCTGTGGATATTTCTTTGGCTCTTTTGAATCCATCAGTTATGAACCCTTTTTTACCTTTAGATATTCACAACAGAAATTCAGAAAGTCGTCGCCGCAAACTGGAGATTACATATCTGCAGACACACAACAGGAAATATACTTTAAATAAGTTGTTGTACACGGAAATGCTTTCACAAAGAAGCTTTGTTCTGAAATAAACAGTTATATTTTGCCGTTGTAATGCGAGACTTTGAGTATAACACCAACTCGACTTGTAAAGGGTCTCAAAACCTAACATGTCGCTCAATTCTAATCAGTAAGCAATGATTACTATTATGAGTTTGCGATAATCTGTTTAATTTACACGGAGAAAAAGTGTGAGCATGACAGTTGAGATCGATACAGCAGTTTATAAATTTCAAATCTTGAATCCTTTCACATACCCACTTATAACCAACCAACAGTAACGTTTGGTATTTGAGTGAATTTTAAATTTTTTCATTTTTGATCAACAAAGAATCGTACAGATGATTGAATAAGAACAACAGGAATATGATGGTAGTCCGAATCGGGGGATTGCAAATTCTGGAGAAGAAACCCCAAGGAAATGTTTCGTGTTTTCTTTCATGTGTCTTTTTGATTTTTGTTCTGCTTTTACCCTTTAGTTGATGTTTTGCACAAAAAGTTGACACTTAGATGGTTATGTCCTGTTTGAAAAAACTATGGAAGACAAAAGACTCGTTTTTGGTTATGGACTAGGTGTGTATTGTTGCTTTCATAACTTCTCTTTTAACAGTTTTATCCTATGTTGCTCTGACCTCACCCATAAAAGTGTATTACTTTTGGAGGAGCCGACACACACCTTGTGGTGTTTTTGAAAAACTCAAAGGAGCATGAATAATGAATCAAACTTTGAAATAAAAGAAAATTAACAAGATATGAGACTTGAATGTCTATTATAAGGTGTTCTTGTAACATATACTAAAACGATAGAAATGCATATCTTTTACAGTATAATGGAAAGACAAAATGGAATCTTGATACAACTTTATTCTTATAAGTAGAATTATATATAGATATAGGGCTCTTGTGTCCTGCATTAGGCGCAAACATAGGGCAAAGGAATCAAGAATAAGTTGTTTTTCCTTTCAAGAGCATTGCCAAATTTCTCAGTCATGTCTAGTTCATGAGGGTTCATTCCATTTGGAAGTTTCCAATCAAAATGGTATAGTAATAGTGCTATACTAAGTTCAACAGTAGCCATTGAAAATGATAACCCTGGACAGATTCTCCTTCCTGTACCAAAAGGCGTAAACTCGAAATGTGCTCCGGTAAAATCAAGGTGACTATCATTAAATCTCTCTGGATCAAATATTTCAGGATTTCGCCAATAGTTTGGATCCCTTGAAATTGCCCAAAAATTGACAAGAGCCATTGTGCCTTTAGGTATAACATAGCCATTAATCTCACACTCTTCCCTCGATTCTCTTGGAGCTAATAACGGAGCTAAAGGATGAAACCTTACTGTCTCCTTAACAATCATTTTTATGTATTTGAGTTTCTGAATATCGGCTTGATCGATTGAAGTTTCCTTTCCTTTAAATACTTGTCTTACTTCATCCTGTGCTTTCTTCATTATTTCGGGATTTTTCATTAGTTCTGAGAAAGCCCATTCCATTGTTGATGCTGAAGTTGTAGATCCTCCTGCAAACAAGTCCTGCATATCCAACAAAACTAATTAGTTTCGCGCAAAATTATCTAGTGGAATAATCGAGGTGTATGTCATTCAACTTACAATGATTATAGCCTTGATATTATCTCTTGTGATAGGAATTGAAAAATCTTGGCTCTTTTGAAGCCTTAAGAGAACATCAACTATATCTTCTTCTGAGGTCTCGCTATTTTGGGACTCATGTTCATTGATAATTTCTTCTAAAACATCATCAACCTCATCATGCATTTTCCGCAGTTTGTATTTTAATCCACTAATGAAATGAATCATCTTCATCGATGGAAAAAGATCCGCGAGATCAAACACTCCAGCTGAAGCAGCCACTGTCCTCATGATCTCAATCAAAGACCCCTGATTCTTACAAGCCCTGCCTACACTTGCTTTGCAAATAATCGAATTTGTGTACAAAGACAACGTTTCCGTCATGTTGATTGAACTTCCACCCTCAGAAGCACAACTTTTAATACAACTAACAAGATTATTTATCTCATTCATCATATTGGGATAAAATGACTGAATATTTTTATGACTAAGTAATTCCTGAATACAAATTTTACGCATTTGTCTCCAGAAATCACCGTAGTTACAAAATCCCATATCAGCATGGTCATAAAACATTTCGGTTCCAACCAAAAGCCTTGGTCGATTAGAGAAGATGAGATCGTGTTTTCTCATCACTTCTCTAACCATTTGAGGTGATGATACAACAATGGCTTCGCGTTCACCGAGTTTCATGTGCATTAAATCTCCATGTTTTGATGCTAACTTAGCAAGAGTGCGATGAGGTAGTAACTCAGATGATTGCCAATCAATAAGATGATGTAAGTTTCCAATCAATGGCAGTTTCCAAGGACCTGGAGGTAATTTTTTCTTACTATTACACTCTTTATACAATTTAGTAACAAGTAAAGTCAAAACTAGAAGTAGGGCACAAAGAAGAACAGTTAGCTCCATTTGTATTGTGTAGTGAAAAAAAATTAATCTTAGCTGAAATTGGTTATGTTTACTGTATATAAAATAAAAAATTGGTCACCTATTTATACAATTGAATTATATCATTGTGTATGAATTAAGTTATTTTTCAATAATTTGAGAGACCCTCATGTTATGCGGCCAGCCTCATGTGGAATTTTGGGCTTCACTAGGGAACTTGATTACTCTAACTCATCGGGGGAGGTGGTGGTGGTGGCTATCAAGCAACTTGAGACCAAAACAAAATGGAATTCTCTAGGGAAGGCACGCTAATTATTTGAGTACAAAAAGTATATATCAAATTATTGTGTTTGAAATAATATGAGTTCGGAGCCTAAAGGTATAAAATATTAACAAAAATTTCAAAACGGTATATAAAATTTTATATTAACCAAAACGGCAAAATCGCTGGAACAACAGCGATTTCCTCCATCGAAAAAAGCAAAATCGCTGCTACTGCAGCGATTTTGCAAAATGTGATTTTTTTTTAAAAAAAATTTAAATCGCTACCTAGGCAGCGATTTTCAATTTTTTTTTTTTAAAATCACATTTTGCAAAATCACTGTAATAGCAGCGATTTTGCTTTTTCCGGTGGAGGAAATCGTTATTGTTCCAGCGATTTTGCCGTTTTGGTTAATATAAAATTTTTATATATCGTTTTGAAATTTTTGTTAATATTTTATACCCTTTAGGCTCCGGACTCGAAATAATATAGCTAAGTGGACGTGATTCCAATAGATCTAAAGACGAAATTATAGTTTGGGATTACTTAGAGATTTATAAGTATATAGTTTACTTGATCATGATTCATAACTATATGTTAGAAGGTAGAGAGAGGCAAGCGAGATTGAGAGGTAAGAGAGAGGCAAATGAGATCTGAGAGAGAGAGAGGTTGAATACAAGTTATATTTGGTGTTGGTGTATCATGAATACAATTGATTTGTATCAATGAATACAATTATTTCAAAAACTATTGTATTTTCTTATACAATTCAATTGTATCAAGTGTATTAACGAATATAATTTATATCAACATATACTGAATGTGGTATTTCCTAACAAAGTATATTTGTATTCATCATCAATTTCCTTGTTTATTTGTATTGTGTTATCATGTGTATCTTTATCTGTATTTATTTTTCTTATTTTGCGTTTTTGTATTTATATTTGTATATGTTACCATCTATTCACCTAAAAAATAAGCATTTGACTTTGTATCATTGCCACATCAGTATTTATATACTCTAAATAAATACATATATGATACAATTGTATTCCGTCAATTACAGAGAGAGGAAGAGGCGAGCGATAGAGGATGGTGAGAGAAAAAAGAGGCGAACGAGAGAAGACAGAAAAAATAAAGAGAAACAAGCGAAAAAGGAGAGAGAAATTTGGTATAAAGTTCTAACAAAAACTATAGACTATAATTCTTTTAAAGTATAGTTATGTATTGTGAATACATATCACATATTTGCAAACAACATATTAGTTGTCTTAGCAAGAGAGTTTATCGTAATGTTTTGAAATATGTGAGCGTGAGCGTTCGGCAAAAAAATACATACTATATATAAGGTAATTTTTAAAATAGATTTTAAGTCACTTGAATACAAGATTAGAGGCGAATACTTAATTATTTAATAGTTCATGATTCACCGTGAGGTTCCTAATTCAAAATTTATGAACTATATTTTAATGTTTTAAACTTTCTTAATAAAAATTTCGAATACGCCATTCATCGAACTATTTATTGTCTAGTACATTATCTTTCTTTTTTGTTTAATAAAAAAAACAAAGATAACTTCCCTCGTACTGTCAATTTGTATTTTTCCATCGGTAAAATTGATCCAAAGAAAAAAAATTATCGACGAGTTTGAATGATAAATGAAGTTGATTGTGATTTTTAATTGACTATTTATGCAACAATGTTAAATAAAACAAGAAATTCCAACTTGTGGAGAGAAAACACAGGGTCAATTATGTACACTTTCTATTTTTGTATATTTAATTAAAATTTAGTACACAATAGAACTCTTTTTTAATTGGATTGGACCCAAACATTAATATTTAATTAATTTGAATAACAAATTTCATAAAAGGATTTGATATCAAAGCAGTAGCAGACCTTCAGGACTCTACTAGAAAAATGAAGTTGAAGACTTATTATTTTTTTCGAGCTAATTTACAAAAATAATTATATTTATAAGGTTAATGAATATCAATAGCTATAAGTATGTTATTTACGATAAATAGTTATAATTTATATCACGTTTTTGCTGTATTTTTGTATAGTTTTTTATTTTTTTTATTTATACATTAATACATCTTTAAGTACAACAAACTAAAAAAGGTTTTTACTCTAAATATAACCCACTATCCTTACATTACGTCCATATAATGAGCAAATTCTCATAGTTAACTTTATAACTAAAAATTACTTACTCCCTCCATTTCAAGACCTACTTTGACTTGAAACGGAGTTTAAGAAAAGAAATAAGACTTTTTAATCTTGTGGTTCTAATTTAAAGTTATGTCAAATGTACCAAAATACCCTTTAATCTTGTGGTCTTAAACATGTTATGTGGAAAGTTAAAGTTAAAGTGTTGCCAAAAAAGGAAATGGGTCATTCTTTTTGAAACAGACTAAAAAGGAAATAGGGTCATTCTTTTTTAAACGGAGGAGGTATTTAAAGACATATCAGATCATATTCTTTATGAGTTAAACAAAAATTGTTATACATAATACTCAATATTGTTGTTGTCTCCATAATTCTTATTTTGTTGTAGTAAAGGTATTAATATTTTTTTTTTTGTTGTTAATTCAAGTTCTTGTTGTAAGCAAATTGTTGAATTTGTGAATGAAGGTTAAGTATTTCAATTTTGAATAGATGAACTACATGACAATAGATACACTAGTTATTAAACAAAAAATAAATACACCGATATAAAATACAATGAATACATTGTTGTTAAACACAAAAATGAATATGTTGGATATAACTATACTTGTATCCCCGAGTTAACTTTTTATCTTGGATATAGTACTTATATATCTAGATATAACTGTATTCATAAATCAACATTTTAACTTTTGCCTATATAATACTACAATTAAGTATCTATATATACATATAAATATGGATACATTTCAACACTGTTCTTAAGCAGAAATATGGGTACATTATAAAACAAGTATCAAACTGTATAAGTATGATCACATTAGAAAACGAGCAAAAAAGATACAATTTGTGGGTATCAAACTGTATAAGTATAGACACATTAGAAAACGAGCAAAACAGATACAATTTGTGGGTATCAAACTGTATAAGTACGAGATAAATATGTAATTAAAAAGTACCTGATGGATACAAAATCAAAAAATCACTTCTACAGTGATAAAGTATCTTGAATTTGAATGAATTTGGGGGAAGAGGGGGACAGAAAATATGTGATGTATGAATGTTAATGAAAGAAAAATATTTGATGATGGTAAACATGGAAAAAGATCACAAATGTGTCTGCCATAATTAACTAGGCATTCAATTATAATTACTTTCCTATTTAATATTTATTAATTATATTAAATATAACTATATAACAATATATATATATATATATATATTCGTATAGAATTAACTTTGCTATTTATAGTCTAATTATATCCATATAACATGAAAAAATAAAATATAGCCATTTTATAAAGAATATTTAGAATTTGAATATATTTTGTCTCAATATGATTTAAACCCTCGATTTTTAAAAATAAAAAAAAATCAACCAACTTGACTAGCTTAATCATGTGTACATATATTCATTCGACGTGATAAATTTTTATGTTGGTGGCGTGAGTTTCTTAAAAACATAGACAGAAGGATGTATCTTGCAATTTTGGAGATAGTGCAAAAATGTTTTTTGTTCAACACAAAATTTAGGTTTAGGTCATGCTTCTGAAATGATTTTAGCCAAAACTCTAACCTTTTGTCTCTTTTGCTTTCATTCTGTTCATTTTTTCTTTTGATTATATTTCTCTTCTTTGAAGGTAAAATCAGTTTTAAGTTACAATTATGAGTTAAATGTGGAAAAAGCGTCATCCTCAAATGGGTTCGGTATAGCGGCATTCGAATTTAGTGGAAGCTCCCAGAAACCATGTGAGAAACCAAAAAAAAAAGATATGTCAAAATTTATGAATTGCCTTGGAAAGAAGTGATGATTTTAGTGGAAGAGGTTCCTACTGAAGAAAACCTTGAAATGCAGAGATTATAAAGCATCATGAGATGGTTGAAGCTTTAATAGTGAATAATGATGGGACAAATGGAAAAATTAAGGCATGTTGACATTAAAGAATGTTGTTAGATTTCCAATTCAAGGTTAAGTTGTTGAAAGTCATGAGGTGTTTAGGTATCTCAAGGAGGAATCCTTTCTAAACAAAATATAAACCAATTTAAGTTACGATTATGAGTTGAATGATTTAGCTATAGCGGGTGATGTTCTATATGTAATTCAAAAGCTTCTTCCTAGCTAGCTCTTTAAACAAAGAGACGACATCAAAATAAGTCTTTGCTCGATACAGATATTGGAGAAAACTAAAGATCTAAAGGCACAAACGGAGACGCACTATAAATCCTTAAAATTCACTCCATCTCAGTTCCCCACTGTTGGTGGATGGAGCTTTCTGGATTCTCTTATACAGAAACTGAATGAGATGTCGAAATCTAAAACTGGTTTTGATTTCCCGATGAAACGTCTTTTGGGTAATTTGGAGATAGAGAGCTATCAGCTCTTACATCCATTTTAGAGAAGAATCTATCATCCATTTTCAGAGATGTCGCCAAGGTGCACCATGACCATGAAATTCTTCAACATCTTCACAGGCGTACTATCAATTTGGCATATGAAGTTGAAATTGCGACTGACTCTCAGTATAATGTTTTTTGGCATACATTTTGCTCACTTCCTACAATCTTAAAAGAGATAATGCGCAGGTGAATGAGATGTGGTCAGCAGGCGTTGCTCTTAAGCCTTGCTATGTGGTAGCACCATTTAAACACCTGCCCACTCGACATAGCAATCCAGTGACTGATGAGGAGATAGTGGGTTTTTGGAATGACACAGAAAAAATGATTCAGTATCTGATTAGAGGGACAAATGAGCTAGACGTCATCCCAGTTGTAGGCATGGGGGGACAAGGGAAAACGACAATT
This sequence comes from Solanum pennellii, assembly GCF_001406875.1. NCBI lineage: Eukaryota > Viridiplantae > Streptophyta > Magnoliopsida > Solanales > Solanaceae > Solanum > Solanum pennellii. The sequence goes on from NC_028645.1 coordinate 76,252,312, forward strand.
GCTAGAAAGGTTTACGATTGTGACAACACTGTTTCTCATTTTTATGTTCAGGCATGGTGCATTGTTTCCCAACCGGAGAAAGCTATTACAAGAGATTATGAGTCAAGTTAATTACCAGTTCCAAGGATGACATCCTTGCTTATGAGTTGAGGAAAAACTTAATGTGCAAGAGATATCTCATTGTATTGGATGATATGTGGGATTTTATGGCATGGGATGACTTAAGGATTTGTTTTCCTGATGTTGGAAAATAGAAGCAGAATAATAGTAACAATTCGGCTCGAGAAAGTGGGTGAGCAAGTCAAGTGAGATATCTCTTGATCGTGAGTCCGAAGATTATCGTTGGGCTACTATGCAGTTGAGTTTTGATAACTTAGCGGATTGTTTAAAGCCTTGTATTCTTTATATGGGGATGTTTCCGGAGGATGCAACAATTCCAGTTTCTAAATTGATGAGTAGCGGAAGACTTTGTGGAGAACATTGAATCTGCTGAAGGTTACTTGATGGATCTCATTAGCAGTAATGTGGTTATGGTTTCAAAGAAAGAATATAATGGTAAGGTCAAATATTGTCAGGTTCATGACGTAGTGCTTCCTTTTTGCTTGGAGAAGAGAAGAGAAGAACGGTTTATATTGGCAGTGAAGGGGCATTGTAGCCAGCTTCAACCTTTTGAATGGAAGGAAAGTCGAGTGAGCTACAGTATCAGTAAAGAGCTTTCCAAGTTTGCATCTCTCGAATCCAAAACACGAAAGGCTTTCCACCAACACTTGAGGTCACTGATAACGATATATGATGGAGAACTTATTAATGGGATTTCCTTCTATGATATTCTTAAATTGCGACTTGTTAAGGTCTTGGATTTGAGTTCTCATAAAGTGCATTTTTTGTCGACAGCTACATTGAAGGATCCTCTAAATTGGAAAATTTGAGGACATTAAAGAATATCGTTAGATTTCCAATTGATAAAGTGGATGTATTATCAAGGAGGTGTCCTAATCTTCAACAGCTTCACATCAAATTTGAATATGGCGGCAATAATGATTCTGCAGGGCCTTTTTGTCTCGCATTGGAGAATCTTAGCCAGCTTGAAATACTTCACCTTTCCGTTGAGTCGCCCCTCAGTGTATCTGGGTTACAATTGCCTTCAAATTTAAACAAGTTGTTACTAACTGAAACTCATATAGAAAACCTGACTTCCTTCCTTGACGGACTACTAAGCCTGGAGTATCTCCAATTACGCGATTCTGTTCAAATCAGAGATTGGTGCCTTGGAGATGTCACGTTCCATAAACTTAACTTGTTGAAACTGGCGTTTTTAAGTATCTCAAGCTGAAATGTCTCGGAGGAATCCTTTCCCTTCCCCTGCTTGAAATACTTGTTATAAGCGGGTGTCAACAACCTCGAGGAGATCCCCCTTAGCTTTACAGATATTCTAAGTTGAAGCCATTGAAGGATGCGATCGTATTGTTATCACTACCCAAGTAAGTAGAAACAAATTAAACTCCTAAATATATTCTGTTTTTCAGTATCTAATGTGCAAGCTATATGTTCAATACAGGATTATGGAGGAAAGAATATAAGGCGACTATGAATCAAGTATGTGCTTGTCAACAATTGATGCTTGCTTTCGCATAATTGAGCACCAGGATTTGTTTGAATTTGAAAACTGCAGCAAAAGCACAGACAGTCTATTGCATCCTCTTATATTGTAATGCTAATACTCATTGCTACGTTTGTTTTGATTCACCAACTCTATTTATCAAATGGTGATTTCTTGTTGCCTTCTGTATCACTGTCAAAATCATTGTTTCGTTTTTGTTTTTGTAATTTGGTGGTTATTAATTTCTATAATCCCTTCATTTTACAACTTATATGCAGCACGAGACCTGCAAAATTCTACATGTACACAAGTTTTTTATTTTTTGGTTGAATACAAAGAACATTTCCCAATCATCAATCAATAATTTAGATATTTAGCAGCAGAGAATAATAAGTTGAATTGAAAGATGAGTTTGGAATGTGATTTGCATGTAGATTCAAAGACATTGGTAGTTTAACACCAAATGATATGTACGAAACATGTACGATATGTTGTTTACGCTCTTCAAAAATGTCGTCAAACTTCTTGTATTTTTTGAGAATGGGACATGGTGCAACAATATTTTTTCAGAGTTTATGCATTATAGGAAGCCAGATACATATCACCTGTAAAACCCCTACTCAGATTTCCAGGAGGACAATGGTGGCGTCTCAGAATTTATCGAACCAAATAAGATTTTACTTGTGTGAATTATAAGACTCTGAGGGGCTGTTTGGTGTGAAGGATAACACTAAATAGTTCCGGGATAAAATTATAGATGCCATTAATTTTCTGTTTTGAATTGGGAAGTTTGGATTAACTTATCCCATGCTTAATAATTACTCCCTCCGTCCATTTTTATTTCATAAATTACTTAGCAATTAAAAAATGTAGTGTAATAATAAGACAATATTCTCATGATCATGCTAATTAATGGTACGAATTAATATTAGTTAGTAACAAAAGTTAGGTAATATGTTTATGCGTGTTGCTTCTAATTCTTCCGTTATTCCAACTCGTAAATGCCAATTTAAAAGATAATTTTATTCGTATCTTAATGTTCAAAATAATTTTATTTTATATTACGATATGATCATATAAATTAAATGATATTTCGGTATTTTAGAGCAAATATTTTTTAAAAAGAAAAATATTTGTATCACGAGGCAAATGAGTCCAATTTAAACGAATGGCACAGGAAAGGAAATTGCCAATTGTATAGTATAAAAAGTGAAAATTGTAATACCGCATGCAAATAGACAACAGTAGAAAAATTTGGTTGAGCAATCAAAACTTTTGTTGGAGAGCTTTTAGGAAGTATGCAATGGATATTCTTTTTATACAACAAATCTCAGGATAACTAATTAAAGCATAAATAATCTCAAGATAACTTATCTCAACAGGTAATGTTCTATATGTCATTAAAAACTTCTTCCTAGCTCTATAAACAAAGATGATACTAATAAAATAAGTACTTGCTCGATACAAATATTGGAGAAAACTAAAATCTAAAGGCATAAGTAGAGGCTTACTACAAATCCTTAAAATTCACTCCATCTCAATTCCAACTGTTTGTGGATTGAACGTTTTGGATTTTCTTATAAGAAAACTGAATAAGTTGTCGAAATTTGAATCTGATTTAGATTTTTTGATAAAACATCTTTTAAGTAATTTGGAGAAATGATGTCCAACTGGATCCATAGCTAAGGTCTTAACGGATGTTCATAAATTTTTTTGGCAAAAGTGACGTCGGAATTTCGGATCACCAAAAAAGATGGTGGACTATAACACATGAAAATCGGTAAAATATGGGAGATTTACCTGCTATGGGGCTCGTTTGTCCTTGAAAATGGGTCGTTTTGGCCGTCAGGGCCAACTGGCTCCATAGCTAAGGTCTTAACGGACATCCATGAAAAATTTCGGCAAAAATGACGTCGAAATTCTGGATCACCAAAAAAGATAGTGGACTATGGCACATGAAAATCGGCAATATGGGGGATTTACCTGCTTTGAACTCGTTTGACCTTGAAAATAGGTCGTTTTGGCCGTCAGGGCCAACTGGCTCCATAGCTAAGGTTTTAACGGACGTCCACAAAAACTTTGACAAAAATGACGCTGGAATTTCGGATCACCAAAAAGATGGTGGACTATAGCACACGAAAATCCACAAAATGGGAGGTTTACCTGCCCTCGTGCTCGTTTGACCTTGAAAAAGGAACTTTTGACCGTCAAGGCCAACTCAATCCATAACTAACAGACGTCTACAAAAATATTTTGTAAAAGTGACGCCTAATTTCGGATCACCAAAAAAAATGGTGGACTATAGCAAACAAAAAATGGCAAAATAGAGATTTTACCTGCTCTGGTACTCATTTGACCTTGAAATTGGGTCGTTTTGGCTGTGCTGACCAACTCAATCTATAGCTAAGGTCTAAACAAACGTTTGACAAAAGTGACATCGGAATTCTGAATCACAAAAAATCTATAGACTATAGCAAATGAAAAATCAGCAAAATGGGGGTTTACCTCCTTTGGTGCTCGTTTGACCTTGAAAATGGGTTGTTTTTGCTCTGGTGACCAACTGACTCCATAGCTAAGGTCTTAACAGGCATTCATGAAAAATTTTGGCAAAAGTGACGTTGGAATTTCGAATCACCAAATATCCATGGACTATAGCACACAAAAATCAGTAGGGGTTTATCTGCTCTGGTGCTCGTTTGACCTTGAAAATGGGTTGTTTTGACCGTGGTGACCAACTATTTCCATGGCTAAGGTCTTAATGGACGTTCAAGGAAAATTTTGGCAGAAGTGACGGTGAAATTTTGGATCACCAAAAATCCATAGATTATAGCATACAAAAAATTGACAAAATGGGAGGTTTACCTGCTTTGGTGCTCCTTTGACCTTGAAAATGGGTCGTTTTGTCTGTGGTGACCAACTAGATCCATAGATAAGGTCTTAACGGACGTCAACGAAAATTTTTGGCAAAAGTAACGTCGAAATTATGGATCATTAAAAAATCATGGATTATATAGCACACGAAAAAATGGCAAAATAGGGGGTTTACCTGCTCTTGCTCGTTTGACCTTGAAAAATGATCGTTTTAGCTGTGGTGACCAACTGGCTCCATAACTAAGGTCTTAACGGACGTCCATGAATTTTTTTAGCAAAAGTCATGTAAAAATTTTGAATCACTAAATATCCATGGATTACAGCACACGAAAATTGGCAAAATGGGGATTTACTTGCTCTAGTGTTGTTTGACCTTGAAAATGGGTATTTTGATCGTGGTGAGCAATTGACTCCATAGCTAAGGTCTTAAATGATGTCCACAAAATTTTTTGACAAAAGTGACATCGGAATTAAGGATCACCAAATATCCATGGACTATAACACACGAAAAATTGGTAAAATGGGTGGTTTAGTGCTCCGACGCTTGTTTGACCTTGAAATGGGCCGTTTCGGCTGTAACAACCAATTGGATCCATATCTAAGGTCTTAACGGACGTTGATGAATATTTTTGACAAAAGTGACGTCAGAATTTCAGATCACCAAAATATATGGTGGACTATAACACACAAAAATTGACAAAATAGGGGGTTTACCTGCTCTATGGCTCGTTTGACCTTGAAAATGGGTCATTTTGGCCATCAAGGGCTATTGGATCCATAGCTAAGGTTTTAACAGACGTCCATTTAAATGTTTGACAAAAATAACGTCGAAATTTTGGACCACAAAATAAATTGGCGGATTTATAGCACATGAAAATATGAAAAATTGGGGTTTTACTTGTTCTGGTGCTCGTTTAACCTTGAAAATTGACCGTTTTGGCCGTTAGGACTAACTTACTCCATAACTAAGGTCTTAACAGATGTTAATGAAAACTTTGGCAAAACTGATGTCCAAATTCCAGATTACCAGAAAAGATGGTGGACTATAGCACATGAAAATCGACAAAATAGAGGATTTACCTTCTACCTTGAAAATGGATTGTTTTGGCCCCAGGGCCAACTGGCTCCATATCTAAGGTCTTAACTGCATCCACGAAAGATTTCAGCAAAAATGACGTTAGAATTTCATATCACAAAAAAAAATGATGGAATTTAGCATACGAAAATTGGCAAAATTGAGGGTTTACCTGCTCTAATGTTCATTTGACCTTGAAAAATGATCGTTTTAGCAGTCATGGCCAACTGGCTCGATAACTAATGTCTTAGCGAACGTCCATAAAAAATTTTTTGCAAAAGGACATCGGATCACTAAAAAGAATGGTGGACTATAGCACACGGAAACTAAAAAATAGGGGTTTTACCTGCTGCTCTGGTGCTCGTTTGACCTTGATAATAGGTCGTTTTGGCCGTGCTGACCAACTGGATCCATAACTAAGGTTTTAATGGATGTCCACAAAATTCTTTAGCAAAAATAACGTCGAAATTTCGTATCACAAAAAAAGATGGTGAACTATAACACACGAAAATTGACATAATTTGAGGTTTACATGCTCTGGGCTCGTTTGACCTTTAAAATTGATCGTTTTGGCCATTAGGGCCAACTGGGTCTATAACTAAAGTCTTAAGACGTTCATTTAAATTTTGACAATAATAACGTCGGAATTCTAGATCACCAAAAAAGATGATGGACTATAGCACATGAAAATCGGTAAAATGGGGGATTTACCTGCTCTGGGCTCGTTTGACCTTGAAAATCGGTCGTTTTGGCCGTCAGGTCCAACTAGCTCCATAACTAAGGTCATTAAGGACGTCCATAAAAAATTTCAGCAAAAATGACATGAAAATTCTGGATAACTAAAAAGATGGTTGACTATAGCGCACAAAAATTGATAAAATTGGGGGTTTACTTGTTTCGGGCTCATTTGACCTTGCAAATGAGTTGTTTTCGTCGTCAGGGATCAATTGTCTCCATAGCTAAGGTCTTAACGGACGTCCACAAATATTTCGGCAAAAATGACGTTGAAATTTCGAATCTGCAACAAAAATGGTTGACTATTGCATACAAAAATCGGCAAAATGTGGGGTTTACCTGCTCTGGTATTTGTTTGATCTTGAAAAAGGGTTGTTTTGGCCATCATGAACAACTGGATCCATAGCTAAGGTCTTAACAGACGTCCACACAATTTTTTGGCAACAGCAATGTCGAAATTTCGGATCACTAAAATTGATAGTGGACTATAGCATACGAAGATTGGTAAAATGGAAGATTTTTTACCTGCTCTAGTGCTCGTTTGAAATTGAAAATGGGTTGTTTTTTCGTGGTGATTAACTTGGTCCATAGCTAAGGTTTTAACGGATGCCAAAAAAAATTTTTGCAAAAGTGTTGTCGAAATTCGGGATCACCAAAAATGCTTAAGACTATAACACAAGAAAAATCGGCAAAATAAAGGGGTTTACCTGCTCTGGTGCTCGTTTGACCTTGAAAATGAGTCATTTTTTCCATGGTGACAACTCCATAGCTTAGGACTTAACAGACGTCCATGAAATTTTTTGACAAAAGTAACGTCGGAATTCCGGACTACCAAATATCCATGAACTATATAGCACACGAAAATCAATAAAATGGGGGTTTACCTGCTCTGGTGTTCGTTTGTCCTTGAAAATGGGTCGCCTTGGTCGTGCTGACCAACTAGCTCCATAGCTAAGGTCTTAAGGGACGTCCATGAAAATTTTTGGCAAAAAAAAGATGTCGAGATTTTGAATCACTATCCAATTTAGAGAAGGAGTTGTCATCTTTAATTTATCATCCATTTTCGTTGATGTCGCAAAGGTACACCATGAACATAAAATTCCTAAATATCTTTAGAGACGTACCATCAATTTAGCATATGAAGATGAGGTTGCCATTGACTTTATTCTTGCTCACTATAATTATTTTTTGCATTTTTTTTTTCTCACTTCCTACAATCTCAAAAGAGATCAAACAAATCAATGCACAAATGACTGAAATGTGGTGCCTTGTAGATGAGGAGATAATGGGTTTTGGGAATGACACAAAAAAGATTCAGTTTCGGATTATGGGTATAAATGAGCTAGATGTCATCCCAATTGTAGGCATGGGGAACAAAAGTGTAATGACCCGGTTGATCATTTTTTAAAGTCTCATAAAATTATATTTTTATCCCTTCGCATATTGATTTAGAGTCTTTTTTGTTTGAGTTTTGAAAAGTTGTCTCAAATTGTGTGTGTTTTTGAAGATTTGAGGTTTTAAGTTGGAAAATTTTGAGATTTTAGCCTATAGGTTGACTTTGATCAATATCTGGTGTTCGGATGCTCGAATCAGAATTTCACGAGTTCCTTGGATTCCAAGGATCATTTTAGGCCTAAGTGAGGTCTTGATTGATTTTTGAGAGGTCTCGGGCTTGTTTTCACCTTTTTAGGTGTTATGTTAGTTTCTTGTGACTTCAGGTATGTTAGATCAAGGAGACCCAGATTTATATTTCGACGATTTCATTGAGTCTAGAACATCGATTATAATTAAATTTCATATATGGTTTGTATATATGGTCCATTTGAATTATTCAAAATAGCACAACTTTGCCCTTGTTCTTTTATTTATTTTTTAAGGGGAGGGGATCAATTTACGAGACATATAATAACATATAATGTAAAAAATAAGTAGTTTATGCATATAAACACTTCTTATTTTATGTAACAAAAATGATGAGGTTTTTTTCTCCAAATCCTCATACACTAGGCTTGAATTTTATTTACATCACATGCATTTCTTTCCATAACTATTTAAATTTACTTTTACATTAATAATAGTAATTACTTTATTTGACTCACTCTAAGAATAATATGATAAAAAATTTAAAATTCAAAATATCTTGATAAACTGCAATCCCTCGAAAAGAGTGTTTTAATTTGACTTGGCACGAAGCGTAAACAAATAAAGAATATTTTTGATTTTGTGGTCCTAAATTAAAATTATGTCAAATATACAAACTGCATTTAATCTTGTGGCCTTGAACATGCTACGTCGGAAAATGAAATTAAAATGTTATCAAAAAATAAGATAAAAAATAGATCATTCTTTTTGAAACAAACCAAAAAGAAAAGTACATCATTCTTTTTCTAAACAAAAGGAATACGGCTTATCAACTTATCATAAACAGTGTAAAACCAACCTAAAATTAAAAGGCCAAAAAGCATATATTTTAAAGTAAAAATTTAAGGAATCCCATAGTGTAATTCAATAATTACATTCTGTCCCGACAAATTTAGTATTTACAAAAAATCCCTTAAATTTGTTGTTCCGTGATACTTTAGACTCTAGTGATACATGGTAAATGATACATGGTAAGTTTAAACTGTTGAGAAAAAAATGGGGAAAAAATGGTACAATTAATGTTGTTACTAAAACAGCTTAATTTAAGGTAACAGATCATTAATCACCATAAAATCAGCACGTAATTGGATATTAATTTCAAATTTTGAAAATCAAAGATTATATCATCTATTTTGAAAACATTTTTTATGAACAATCTGTTAAATTTCGAACTATATTAATTTTATTGTTGTTACAGTGGATTTTTCAAGATGAATACTTCGATTTTGATGAGACATTCCGGAATTTGGGTGAACGAATTGCAGTATGAAAGTTACAAAATCGATGGAATTGTTGTTGGAGATTCAATTTCGTTTTCTAATCTCAAAGCAGCAATTGCAGCCGAGTTGGATATTGATGTATCAAGGAAAGAAATTGAAATTCGATACATTGTAGAAGGTAACTCCTGTCCGATGAAACTTAAGAACGATATGAGTGTTAAACTATATTTTGAACTGAAAAAAAACGAGCCTGGATTTTCAGTGTATCCATTATGTATTGACACAATTGAAAAGAATAGTGGTACTGTACATAACTTTGATGGAACAAGTGGAGAAATAACGTGTGTGGAAGGCACAACACATGAAAAACATGTGATACATGTCTACTACATGTATCAGTGAATTAACTAAAACATTATAACATGTGATACATATCTAATACATGTATCAGAAACATCGACTAAACAATATACACACTGATTCTATATGTATCATCAAGTACAGTGGATGACGCATTTATTAAACTTAGTGAATGATACATTATAACAATTTTCAAAACATGTATCAGTACATCAACTAAACAACTGATACCTTACTGATACATGATATCAGTTTTCAGAAATTCATACTACATGCAAAACATGTGATACATATCTACTACATGTATCAGTGCATTGACTAAACACTGTACACACTGATTCTATATGTATCATCAAACATAGTTGATGACGCATTTACTAAACTTATTGAATGATACATTATAACAATTTTCAAAACTTCATGATACATATAAAATATTATGATACACAACAAATTCATGTATCAATTCACCATCTAAAACACTATACACACTTATTCAAATGTATCAGCAAGCACACTTGATTCCTTAAAATTTTTACTAATTTTAACAACAGTTTTAAGTACCAAAATACTAATCAAAGACTTTTTCCTATTTTCTTTCCAATTTTCATCGTCGGAATCATATATCCTTCTATTAATTAACGGATCCATTACTATGATGTAATAGAACAATTAACAAAAACAAAAAAGAGAAGAATATACGAATTGATGATGGATTAATAATGAAAAGATGCTGGGTTCAAACGATTACAGATTAAGAAGAAATAGACGATGATGGATTAAGAATAAAAAGAAGAAAAGAATAAAATATGCTGGGTTAAGAAGAATGAAGATGATTATGGAAAAAAAAGAACTGAAACTTGATGGAGTAAGAACAAAACGGTAGAAGAAAAGAGAAGTTGTCCTGCTTCCTGAAATTTTTACTTTTTTAAATTTCAAATTTTTTGAATTTTGAAATTTAAAATTTCAAAATTTGGTCTTTTATTTAAAATTAATTAAATTTAATAATTCAAAATCAAAAAGCTGATTTTAAAGGTTGAGTGTTTAAATGGATAAAATTCAAAATTCAAAAACTGATTTAAGAGGTTGAGTGTTTTAATGGAGAAAAAATAGGCATTAAAATGGGTAAATGTGTATTATAGGAGAGAGAATGTAATGTATCTAAAAACTTACACTAAAATAAAAAAAAAAAGGAATTATGTAATATTTAAAAAAAGTAGGGAAAATTAGAGAATATAAAAATTATAGTTGTGTATTTAAGTTATTTTTCCTATTTTAAATTATTTTGTTATAACAAAATCGACCTCTTGAGGTCAGTATATTCAACGCAATAAATCAAATATAGATCAACATTCGAAAGTCAGTTTGTTTGTTTAAAATTAGTTTGTGAAAATCGACTTCCGAAAGTCATTTTTGTTTTTGAATTTATTAAAAGAAACCAACCTAGCTCCGAATAGTACAAGAATAAAATTGACCCAATTTTTTTTTGTTTTGGAGAAACTGTTAGGATATTTTTAAACTATTTTACTTAGTTTGAGGACATTTTTAAGTAAAAACTATAATAAAAGATAAAATTAACCTATTTTAAATCATTTTAGAAGTACATTTGACATTTTCCCCTATTTATTTTGGTCAATAAATAGAGGAAAGTACAAATATATTGTTAGGATTTTGTCCTGATTTTCTTATCATAATTTAAGATTTATTTTTCATTAAATAAAAGACAAAATATTATCATAAATATTTTTACTTTTGTTGAAATGAAAATATAATATTATTTTATATTTGTTTTATTCTTTTCTTTTAGAAAAAGGTTTTGGAGTAGGAAAATGTTTTAGAATAGCTATTTCTTTTCTAGTAGGAAAGGTTTTAGTACTCTATAAATATAGGTTTGTTTATTCCAACACAACAAAACAACAAAATCCACAATTTAGTCGTTTAGAGACTTTTGTTTATTGAGAGATTTTATTCTTCCCATAGTTTTATGTTTTTTCTTCATATTAATTTTGATATAATAGTATTTTGATCTTTACTATTAGTTTTTACCGTCTAATTTATCAATCATATGATTTGTAAATTATCAGCTTCCGCATGACGTAATATTCAATCCCTTCAATCCCAAAACATATATATAGTAACAAATGGTCTTAAATGATTATGGAGGTTAAAATTCCTTTTAAATAGTCTAAATTCGTCGCACATATAATTTCATCATATATGTCGAATTTCTTGTAGGGAATCTTTAATTTTATATCAAGATATCATAGTAAATTGTGGGCAAATACTTACTTACAGTAAACTTCCTTTGAAGTTGGAAGATTGTGTATTTGATCATCGAGCGGCAAAAGTATACTCTTGTCTCCAACCTGATGATTGAACTGATTTTTTTTTTAATTTTAAAAAATATACCTTCCACTATGATTTTTAGTACTCATGATGATATTAATTAGCAAAATAGAAAGGTCTAGGAAGCTCTCAACTTTAATTAAGGGCCCTTGATAATGGGAAGTGAGTAGAAACTAAGTACTTTTCAACGCACATGTCATAGTGGGAAGAAGCTGATAATTAGTTTTTAAAAACAATGTATTATTCATTAGATTAATGAAACCACTTTCTTAATTTCTAACTTCCACTAACACAAAGTCTTATGATTTCTACCATATCTAAAACCCTAAAAAGTATCATCTTACATTTTATAACGTTTTCTTTATATATATATATTTGAAGTCAAAAATGTCACCTGCGTTGCCAATTTTGTCTAACCATCGATAGTGAGCTTTAATATACAATAACAATCGAGATGTGTAACATGTTAGAATATATAAGCATTATATAATATGAAAGTTAATTTGTTTTTCTTGAAATAAAAAATACATTCATATTGTAGAAATGGTTGACCATAGTAAAGAAAGATTTGATACTATGTATATGCAAGGGATCATCATTTATAACTGACGATAAGAGATTAATAATTTCATAATAAAATGCATGATTATTTTATTATATATTTTGTTAAGGATGCTAATTAATTTTGAGATTATTTATTTGATTATTTATACTAAAATATTTGAATAAGTTATCTTATATAAATGATTGGATTGGATAAGTAGTACCATGTAATATCTCAACTCATGAGATATCTTTGTCTATTTTATAATCGTTTGATTCACAAACAAAGTAATATATCACTATTATAGTACTGAAATTATGATTAGGGGACTATTGTATTCCACCTTAGAAATAGAACAAAATAATATTAATTTGAATGAGATAAGAAGATATATATTCAAAATTAAGTTTGTGATTAAAGTTATAATTAATTAAATAACTATAATTTATATTTTCAATTAAATCAAACATAATTTTTATCTTATACTTATTCCTCAATATCCTATCATAAAAGTTTTTAAAATAAAATTAATGATTTGATGGTGTATGCAATAAGCATCATTAATACCTCATTTGTTTGCATTTAATGGGAGTTTGAATCTTAATCATCAGATTCGCCTCATCAAGTGTGTTTGTTTTTAAGGATTTAATCTTAATTATTTAAATTCAGTTTATTAAGCTCGTTTGTTATATTTTTTTATAAGCCTTTTAATGAGTCTCAATATATCTGAATAAATCACATATGTAACACACTCTTAACACCATTAGACTCAAAAATAAGACTCTTATCTTAATTTGACTACATGCATCACAACAACTCATAAAAGTTGTTTTCTTATTTAATTAATGTTAATTACATGTTTATGGTTATAATTTCTTTTATTCTTATTAACTTAATATATTTTTTACCTTTCATAAATTAATCAACATATTTGAATTGATACGCACTCCCATGATATAATATTTAGCACGATTCTGAAAATAAGAAAGTATTAGTTATTTGATCGATAACAATAACAAATGTCTATTATAAATAAAATATTTTCCTGAACAATATATTTATTACTTTATATAAACTACTTTACATTGCATTATATTAGATTTTCAAAGTTTTTGAGTGGAAAAAATAGTCATATTAATGATGTAACTTGATGTTAAATTCTTAAAAGATAAATCATATTACCTTGTTACGGTAAAAATGTTCAAAATATTATTCTCTATATAAAAAAAAACTATTTTACTATGAGGTTTTTATAATATTTTACTCATATTGCATTTAATTTTATATGCATGCACATTCAAAACAGATTGTCCCAATAATTCAGTGTTCGGATTTAGAGACAATATCTTAACAGCATATCTAAATTTTAATACACATCTTAATATTTAAATTCAGACGTCTTAATCTTAATGGAAACAAATAAAGCCTAAGTCATTAACTTTATTCACATTGACTTAATGGTGCCGCATGCAATTACTTTAGATAAAACTTTGTTCACATTGACAAAAGAAATAAATCATTCAGTACTCAAATTATTATTTCTATCATTATAATTACATGTACTTCGCATTACTATCACTATCAGCTACTATCATAACTAGAATTGTTGCTTATAATGATAGAAATAATAATTATATAACTATTTTTTAGAAATATATTATGTTTTTTTTAAGAATTTGACAATATTAAAATATGTGATAAATATCTATTAATAAAACTTGTATTATATGTGAATAATAACTTGTTCTTTATTTATAATATGTAGTAAAATTGTACTATAAATATTTTAAAAGTGATTAAGTGAAAAAAAAGTTATTATTACTATAAATAATAAATACTTTTCAATTATAATATATTTATGTAAGTTTCCGGAGCCATGTTGTTCTGATTTGTAGGAATTAATGGAGTTACGTGTTATATCTCTTTAGTCATTCTATCATATTTTTTTTTCAGGAGTAAGTTGTTTTATGGACTGATATGTGCCCTATTTTTGTAAAACTATTTTGTTAAGTGTATACAAAGCAAGTAATTTTCCAAGAATTGTTTTCCAAAAATATAACATCAAACACTGATTATAGAAATCGAACTATCAAAAAGTCTAAAAAATTTAAAAGAGGAGAAAGATTAACATATATAAAAGAACACACCACCAACTTCATAATCAAAGTAGGTATATTAATATATGACCAATAACTTTTCTCAAATTAAGTAATTAACTTCATATACAGCGGCACTCCCGAATGGGCCTTACAGTGCGCGATTCAGATTGGAAAAATTATATGAATTAATATATTTTAAAAAATAATTACTGATTTTAGCGATATTTTTTATTTATTACCATTTATAGCAATACCGTGATAAATCTATAATATGTATTAAAAGTGAATTATTTATGTAATATATTTGAATTATAATTGTTTTTGAAATATATTGTGTTTGTTTGGTAAAAAATGGTCACAGTATTATAAGTGTATTAAAATATGTGATAAATATATTATCCATCATTAAAACTTGTATTAATGTGAATAATAAATTGTTCTTTATAATTTGTATTAAACTTGTATTACAAATGTTAAAAATGATCGGAAAAAAAATGTTATTACTATAAATGATAAATATTTTTTATTATAGCACAATGTAAGTTTTCCATTCAGATTTAGTCGAAGGTTCAATGAGAGCTCCAGACACACGGAGTGGGAAAAAAATGATGAAATAGGAAGAATAAAAACGTATTTAGTCATGTTGACTAAAATTACGGATGAAAATGTGACGTTTTAACTCCCTATTTTTAGTTGGAATAAACAACAACAAATACTTTCATAATTTTTCAAATTAATAAATCCCTATTTTTACAAAAGTCTTGTTCACTAAAATTAACAGTCTTTTTCGTTTTAAAAACTATATTATGATATATTTTTTTCTTTTTTAAAATGATATTATGGACTTATTTATAAAAACAAAAACAAAAAAATAATTGAGCATAGTAAAAGGTTGATTTAGTTTCAATAATGTTCATATCAGTAATTAACAACAATGAAAACTCAAAAATCTATCAACACAATTCACCATGAAAAAAGATTTTCGATTATTTTATCATTTTACACCACATATGTGCTCGAGAACTATTTTTCCCTTTTCACTTATAATAATAATAAAATAAGAAGAAGAAGAAAAACAATTTTGGACATTTAATTACTATTTTTATGTGTAGTGAACAATCTAATACATTTAAGAGGAAAACAAAAAGACTCCTAAAAAGTTGAAAAGGAATATACTTTTGAACATTCTCAGGTGTTTTGCATATAAATATTCTACTCCTCTTTTATTCAACGTATCTTAAACCTTTTTAACTTCTATTTGTCACAGGTGTGTCTCTTTTCTTTGTGTTTTTTTAATTAAAATTTTGTATATGATTCGCATCGAGATTTTGCACATAATTTAGTTTGTGCGATATCGCAATACGAAATTTTTTAATTAAAATTTTGTATATGAGTCACATTAAGATTTTGCACATAATTTAATTTGTGCGATATCACAATACGAAATTTTTTAATTAAAATTTTGTATAAGAGTCACATCAATTGATTTAAGATTAATTTGTGCGATATCGCAATGCGAAATTAAATATGAATTTAGACTAGCTAAATAAAACTTGGTGGGCAAGGCCTCTAAATATATCCATATTTGTTTGTTACAATTTTCGTGCTCCTATTGAATTTCTTTTCTATGCATGATTTTGCGTTGTATCTTTTTGTTTTGTGCTTAAGGATTGTGGTAAAATAATTTTTTTTGTTTTGAATTGGTAATGCCCTGCTATCTTGGTGTCAATTGAAAAGTGGATTAGATTACATGTTGAATATTTGTTTTGATTTGCAGAAAGAAGAAAAAATGGGTGGGGATATGAAGGTTTTGAATGCACTTGATTCAGCAAAAACGCAATGGTATCACTTCACAGCGATTATAATAGCTGGTATGGGATTTTTTACTGATGCCTATGATCTCTTCTGCATATCTCTAGTTACTAAGTTGCTTGGACGTATTTACTATCATGTTGATGGCTCTTCGAAGCCTGGTTCATTACCTCCTAATGTCTCCGCGGCTGTTAACGGTGTTGCTTTTTGTGGTACCCTTGCGGGCCAACTCTTCTTTGGATGGCTTGGTGACAAAATGGGACGGAAGAAAGTATATGGCATGACTCTTATGCTTATGTGTATCTGTTCTATTGCTTCCGGCCTTTCTTTCAGTAGGGATCCTAAGACTGTCATGGCTACCCTTTGTTTCTTTCGATTTTGGCTTGGTTTTGGAATTGGTGGTGATTACCCTCTTTCTGCTACTATTATGTCTGAATATGCTAACAAAAAGACTAGGGGTGCTTTCATTGCTGCTGTTTTCGCTATGCAAGGATTTGGGATCCTGGCAGGTGGTATTTTTGCTATCATTATATCTGCTGCATTCGAGGCTAGTTTCAAGGCGCCAGCCTATCAAGTGGATCCCCTTGGTTCAACGGTTCCTCAAGCAGATTATGTGTGGAGGATCATATTGATGGTTGGGTCACTTCCTGCTCTTCTCACTTACTACTGGAGGATGAAGATGCCTGAAACGGCTCGTTACACTGCTCTTGTAGCCAAGAATGTGAAGCAGGCTACTGCAGATATGGAAAAGGTTATGCAGGTTGACATTGGGACAGAGCAAAAAGAGCCTGCTGCTGTTTCTACTGTAAAGTCTGGCAATGAATTTGGATTGTTTACGAAAAAATTTCTTAGACGACATGGGCTTCACTTGCTTGGCACAACTAGCACATGGTTTCTTCTTGATATTGCATACTACAGCCAAAACTTGTTCCAAAAGGATATATTCAGTGCTATTGGATGGATTCCTGCTGCCAAGACTATGAATGCAATCGAAGAGGTTCAAAAGATTGCACGAGCCCAAACTCTTATCGCTCTCTGCAGTACAGTGCCTGGCTACTGGTTCACAGTGTTTCTCATTGATAGGATTGGCAGGTTTACCATTCAATTGATTGGTTTCACAATGATGACAGTGTTCATGTTTGCTCTAGCCATTCCTTACCACCACTGGACTCTCCCTGGCAACCATATCGGGTTTGTGGTTCTCTATTCACTAACCTTCTTCTTTGCCAACTTTGGACCCAACGCCACCACATTTGTCGTGCCTGCTGAGATTTTCCCTGCTAGATTACGGTCCACTTGCCATGGAATATCAGCTGCATGTGGTAAGGTAGGGGCAATGGTTGGTGCATTTGGATTCTTGTATTTGGCTCAACCACAAGACAAGAGCAAGGCTGATGCAGGGTATCCTGCTGGAATTGGGGTGAGGAATTCACTCATTGTCCTTGGCGTAGTCAACCTTCTCGGATTATTTTTCACTTTCTTGGTTCCAGAATCGAAGGGGAAGTCACTGGAAGAGATGTCAAGGGAAAACGAAGACTCAACTGAGGAAAGAGCCGATAACAAGACTGTTCCTGTGTAAAAGCAGTTACTAGTTCCATTTTATCCTTCATATGTTCTTATAGTTTAAGCTATTAGTGTAGACATTATATGTATTAGGTTATCTGTGATTGCTGCAACTCTGCGTTCCATATGTTTGTATCTCTTATAATCATATACTAAAGAGTGATTATATTAAAAAAATTAGCTTTAAATAATTTCAAGATCAGTAGGTTCTCAGCATGAACAGTCTTCTAGTAATACCTGAGTCTGAGTGCACAAAATCCTCTTGAAAAACAAGGATTGTGTCAAATTACGCTTTGTACTTGTTGCTTGTATCATATAAACTTATTGCGGGGTGCACTTGTTGTTTTTTTCGAGTTCTGCAACTTAATTTACATTATTAATTGAGAAAAAGACTTTAAATATGTCATCGAACTAAAATAGCATGAATAAAAAAAATTTCAAAGTTCAATGACGTATGTTAGATCTTCTATATGACTCAGGTAGTGTATTTTAGTATTGTTGCGCATTTCAACTTGCCCGTCTACATTGAACAATTCAAGCCAAATGTGTTAGAGTTTCATACTTGCGCAACTTTTTTTTTACTTAAATCAGCTTTAACCTTTTTAAAAATTGCTTTTACTGAAACTTATTTTTGCCACCTCATTTACCGCACCCTCACTAAGTATAGTTAGTTTTATTGGAATTTCAAACTACTACTTAAGATAACAACTATAAAAAATCTTTTATTATTTTTTTAAATTCGATGTCCAATCAACGTTTTAATGTAAAATGGAATAATAACTTTAGTAGCACTCAATACACATCTTTTAGTGTCTCAAAGCAATTGAAACTAATTGCAATGTGCTTACAAAAACACATGTCATGTACATTTCATACCTAAACTTATATACATGTTCCTCTTTCTTATAGAGCTGTAGACCAACTACCAATAGAAAGAAGACAGACATGACTCATGAATTTATAAGAGGAATTACACCTTAAAGAAAAAGGAAAAGGATTAAAAAACAAGATAAAATCACAAAAATAGAGTTAAAAAATTGAAATTAATAATTGAAAAAAAGAAAATGAAAACAAAACTTTAACCACAGGAGATGCTTGCTGCAGTGACCACCACTAAGCAACTCCAACTATGATTTTTTAGCCTGCATTAAGTGTGTTGAGAGAAACCTAAGTCATTTCATGTACCGAGAACTTAAGGGTCGTGGATTTTTACGTGCGGAGAAATTTATCCACACCCGTTGTTTATACCAAACCAATGAATACATGGCATTTGTCTTGCATATGCACTTCTATCACATGGTTAGTTGATGTATGAAAAAATTAATGTGGATTTGTAGGGGACTGGGGAAAGGTTGAAGACTACTTCAAAGAAACTTACCTGTTTCAAGTACTTCTTATGAACCTTCAATGCCTCATCTAATGCTTTTCTTGCATCCAAATTCCCAGATATTTCGCCCAAGATCTGGAAACTTTTTATCATCAGCATCAATGGACATAATGTTGTGGAATACACAGATAAAAAAGGACAGAATAATGACCTCTACAACATCATCAAGGCCTTTCGCCTCTTTCATAAGTCGCCTATGCTTGGTCTCTAGAACACTTGCAACCAGGAAAACAGAAAGAGCACTATTTGGTTCCGCACCAGTTTTCAAATTGTTCCTTTCAAACTTCCCATATTCCTTCAGTTTATGCTTATCATTCGGTTTGTCATCATACAATAATTCAGAAAGAAGGGGTTGCCTCTTATCATCATATGATGAATATATGTTTGGATTGTATTCCATGGCCCACATCACCTGGATAATGGAAGAAAAAAAAAGGATCCATCAGAAGATAGAAATAACTCCTCCTATCTACATTTTCTCATGGCTTCCATGGTTCAGATGTTATGAAGAACTAGTTCTTTCCCATTGACCTTTGATGTCAAAACTTATGCTCTTCTAGAACACAAAATTTTGGCATACAATTTCTATTAAACAATCCTTGAACGAGAAACGTAAAACAAATCCTAGTGCAAGCTATTTTGCAATATGTATCGTCTTCTTTTATGATAACCATGGTATCCGGACAAGCTTGCGTGCACCTTGATTAATTCCACGGGATACCTTCCCCCTCCCACCAACAACATGTACCAGGTAACTCTGTCCACCAAGGCTAGAACAGATGGAAAGAAATCAACTAGTAATTTGTCTCTAATGGGATGTGAACCTACCTCATGATTCTTTACCCACTTCATTGCCCACAAGGTCACTGCTATATATATATAACAATAATAAATGGAAAAGAAGTAGCTTCTCACCTCCCAGAGATAGAGTGAGTCAACGAACGAGAACTCCCTGCGGAAAAGTACCATCAGCATGCGAAATGCAAACAGATATTCTCCACCATCTAGCTCCTCTGCCGATACAATTATAGCTGTTGTGAGAGAGATAAAAGATATATAGAAGGAGTACCATCTAGTCCTATCCTCTCCTTCGTGTTTTAATAGTAAAGTAAGATAATATGTGGCATTCTCAATATGTACTTGCAAAAATTTTACAAGTATTTTACATGAACCAACACTTGCAAAAAAGTAGAAATGCACATATGAAGGCTTTCAAGACTTTACTATGATTAACTTATGATTTGTTACTAGGGCCCCAAATGACAAAATGCTATAGTAATTTGCGTCAGCCATCAGAGATATCTAACCATTAGAGATTGTAATTTTGTTGTTCCGTTTCTTCTAGAAGAGTCTAGTAAAGATTTACCCTGCACAGTGGCCAAGATATGTACAAGGACAACTATTTCCTGTCCGAAACTCCAACCACATTTGTTAAAAGCTGAAACTACTTCCTTTTGTACCTTTTCTGTCCAACTATAACTCTTAAGAAGTTTGACTCAGTTTTTAGATGGAGTTAAAACTTCTTAAGAGTTATAGTTGGACAGAAAAGGTACAAAAGGAAGTAGTTTCAGCTTTTAACAAATGTGGTTGGAGTTTCGGACAGGAAATAGTTGTCCTTGTACATATCTTGGCCACTGTGCAGGGTAAATCTTTACTAGACTCTTGTTGATAACTGGAAAAAGGTACATGGGCTCCTACAGATAGTATCATGAGAACACTTGAATTTATCATTCACGATATTCCAAAATCATATTTCATCACAAGACACCAGTAAATCATTCAAGACGCTACAACAGAGATTAGGAAAGGAAAAGCAACAATTTCACGAAAATCTTCAGTTCTCTACTATACTCATGGCAATAGTGACTAAGACGATTAACAAAGACTAGGACCCTCTCTTACCCAGGTGTTGATGAAGCTTAGGATCGACGGTTTTAACAATTTGAGCTAGAGTACTTAGCTGAGACTGCACTCCAATAGAATCTGTGCTGCACTTAAAGTTCTCTCGCTGTTGAAATGAAAGTTGAGTGATTATAAATAGAAGGAAGGTATAAGCAGAGGAATGAGCACAAAAGGAATGCACCAGATGAAAGAAAAATGTCAATAACGAGAATACAAATATATGTGCAAGTTACATCCCTCTTCTGGTGGTATGCAAGGTTTACCTGACCAACTTTACCTTGCAAGGGAATCATTTGAAAAAAAGAAAGATATTTTAAACTTGAAATATGTTTATAGCTAAATTCAAGGTAGATCACTAAAGAAAGAAACTCCAGCGGTAACTTTTTTAAATAGAAGTTCAAACAATGTTATGACCATTATGGTGTTTTTACTTTTTGTCCTTTACCTTTTGCTATTGCAACTCATGTAAGGTCTCTAATAATAGCATCTTAAAAAGTAACCACTAATAGAGCATTAGCAACAATAGAGACGTACCAATCGACGCATTGCACGTTCGAAGCACCAGTATGCATCTGCTTCATTCTCAAGTAGAATTATCATTGGAGAGCAAATATCACTCATTCCTGTTCACATAAAATGAGAGGGGATGTTGATGAATGACCTTGATTATATTGAAAGACAATGTCTTATACTCCTATAATACCTTGAACATAACCAATATCTTTATCCATCCAGGCATAGACAGACAGTACATCCCAAAGTTTTGCTTGATTAGCTTCACTCTCGTAAAATACAAGAGTACGATCCGTTCGAACAACATCCAAACCTAAATAAACATTGTAAGCCAAGATAGTTTCAGATATCATTTAAAAAATCAGTCTATCTTGAAACACCAGCTTCATTAGACAGGCCAAAAGATTGGTTTCTAGATATTTCATATTCAAGCAATCTATGCATAGCAGAAGTTGTACAGCTGTACTAGGATCATGTTGATTACTATCACTTTTTCATTCAAAATTGCTCACAGTTCTTTAAAATATTTTCCTGTCACAAAGTTCAAACTCACTCCAAAAATATACCACGTTGGAGTTAAGAGAGAGCAAAGATTGAGTGACTCCATCTTTCAAGTGAACAACAACGAAGTGGAACTAAGCAATGCCAACATGCTTCGTAAAAGTCTTGTACAATTGGCAAGAGTAAGGAGAAAAGCAGAGAGAATTACCAAAGACTCTTGGTACTTTTTTCTATTATGTATGTAAAGTGAAAACCAGCATATGCTTTCCTATTATACTGCAGCATTCTTATTTCATGTCCACAAAACCTGTGGAAGGGAAGCAGATAACTCAATTACCTAGGAAGCTTTCTCAAAGTGATGTACAAAATTCATCTCGCTATTGACCAGTCAGCATTGAATGTTGTTTGTTGTGGAATTTATATAGATCTATTTCTTGATATTGTACAGAGATGTTGATAGATAGCATATCTTTAGGATTTCCTCTTTATTTCTTTCCTTAGTTAGCTTCTAATGTTATTGTATTTATAGATGTTTACCCTAAGTTGCTCGAACTCAGGTGCAGGTGTTCGATATAGGGACCTAGAGGTTGGATCCTTCATGATCTAATTTATAAGATTCAGGAATATGGATACGGGTGCGGGGATTCGCCTAAAATAATTAAAATATCTAAAAATAGAGTTATATACAACCTAAATTGTGAGATATTATGTGGAGAACTTGAGGAGAATCATGAAAGAAGATTAAAGGAAAAGGGGTGACGTAGAAATTTCTATATAAAAGGCATTCCATTTTCTTTAATTTCACCTTAATTTTTGTATTGATTACAACAATCATTAAAACTGTCCAGACTTTCCCCATCGATTTTGGTCAAAGTACCCAAATACAGTTGACCAAATCGGACACGTACCCCGCACCCATATCGTGTCAACGCGGGTATGACGCCAAAAGTGAAGAGTTTGAGCAACTTACTGCTTACCTATTGAATAAGATAAAAGTTATTTTCTTATTATTCCTTGCACATGGTATCAAAGCATAACCGAAGTTGTGAGACTTGAAGTGGTGGTTGCTGGAATTAGCCGCTGCTATATTTTTGGTTCGTGTGACTTCACCACTGGTGGTCTGTCTTACTGATTTGACATTGCCTTGAGAGTACCCAGTCGATTTACGGTGGTTTTCTTATCATTGGACCACGTTTTGAAGATTTAACATCAAGATCAAGGTTCCGCGATTTTTCTTTTGGTGATACTTTACTTTAAATTCCTTTCTCGGCTGCCATTTGATCTGTTTGGAGCCAGAATGCTGTCTGATCTCTACTGCTTCCTCTTTGTTGCTTTGATTGGTTTTCTGTTGGGAGCCCTTGGCTATTCATATTTTAGTTTCTTGTTACTCTGAACTGCTGGATATTCCAACCATATGAACTCTCTTTTGGGTTATTTAGTTTTCTGTATTTGAGTTGAGCCTTTTTGTGGAGTTGACTAGTCTCTTAGTAAGACCTTTATATTGAGAGTTTTGGTGATTTTTCTGTTATTTTGCTTTGATATTGTGAGAATGAATGATAACAAAATGGAAGAGTTTAGAAAAGGTAAAGTAAGGTTGATGTTGCTCATAGGCCATCATTGGACAAAATAGTTTTGGTTTCAGCAGAGGATTATGCTAGATTCATTCAGTATCAGAAATCACTTAAGGAATCTACTTCAGTTACTACCTTTGTCGAGTCAGGGAAAGCATGCCTAATTACCTTTTCAAATAATTGAGTGATTGATCCAAGCTCCACAAATCACATGGGTAACACTAATATTTTTTCTAACTTCCAGCCACACAAAGCTCCATCGCCCATTACTGTAGCTGATGGATCAACTTGTACCAAATTTGGATCTGGATCTGTTAAACCAACCTTATTTATTACCCTATCATCTGTATTAAGTCTCCCATACTGGCCTTCAATTTTTTGTTAGTAAACTAACGAGAGACCTTAACTATTACATCTCATTCTTTTACGGTATTGTTTGTTTTGTGATATTGGAAAGAATTAGGTTATTGGTAAAGTACATGTACCTTATGATCTCTACATCTTTGATGAATGGGAGCCTTGGTCTGTTGCATTCTCAAGTGCTATTTCTTCATTTGAAGCACACTATCGATTGGGAATTCCTTCACTATCTTTATTAAAGAAGTTCTGTCCCAAGTTTCGGAATATTTCTTCATTGGGTTGTGATTTGTGAATTATGTCGATTTGCTAAACACCATCGCACCTCATTAAGCCCAAGGGTTGATAAGCGAGTAGAATCAGCTTTTTGAGTTAGTTCACACAGATGTTTGGGGACCATATCCTATTGTTTCAAAACTGGACATAAATATTGTCACTTTTGTGGGTGATTTTTCTAGAATGACGTGGATATACTTTATGAAGAATAGATCTAAAGTATTTTCCCATTTTTGTGCCTTTTCTGCTGAAGTTAAGACTCAATTTGATACTACTGTGCACATGTTGAGGAGTGATAATGCTAAAGAAAACTAGTCAGAATCATTTCAGTCTTATATGAGGCAACATGGGATTCTCCACCAGTCATCTTGTGTTGATACGCCTTCTCAAAATGCAGTTGCGGAAAGAAAAAACAGGCATCTACTTAAGACGACTCGGGCACTATTATTTTAAACAAAGGTTCCTAAACAATTTTCGGTCAACGTAGTCTCTACAGCTTGTTTCCTCATTAATCGTATGTCATCTACTCTGCTTGTAGGTAATGTGCCCTATAACATTATTTTTCCAAATAAGTCCCTATTTCTGGTGGAACCTTAGGTGTTTGGAAGCACTTGTTATGTTAGAGATGTTAGACCATCTACCAAGTTGGATCCCAAGTCCTTGAAGTGTGTTTTCTTGGGATATTCTCGCCTTCAGAAAGGATATCATTGTTACTCTACTGAACTTGAAAAATATTTCGTATCAACTAATGTAGCCTTTTCGGAGGCTACACCATTCTTCTATGCACCTCCCAAGTGTACGAGTTAGGGGGAGAAAGATGAGAGGTTAGTGTACCAAGTTACCAGGGCCATACCAAAATGATCAAATGTTGTTTCTCATTCATCGTCCCGTTCTTCAATTGAGCCCCAATGACCAATCTACTATTTGTGCCTTCAGCATCAGTTCCATCTACTCCAGCAAGACCGCCGGTTGTTCAGATTTACTCTAGGAGGTGGGAAACTAATGATTCCTATTCTGCGCCAGATCCTTCGTCATCATATCCTACTCTTAACTGATCCTGTAGAAAAACTTGACCAACCTATTGCTCTTCGCAAAGGTATACGCACTAGGAAATCCATGTATTCCATTGGTAATTTTGTTTCCTATAACCAGTTATCTCCCGCATCTAGATCTTGGATTGTATCGCCAGACTCTATATCTGTACCCAAAACTGTTTACGGAGGCTTTGAATCACTGAAGCAATGCTTGAGGAAATACACGTCTTAGAGGAAAACCACACATGGGATATGGTAGACTTACCTGGTGGAAAGAAGTGGGAAGCAAGTGGGTATTCACAATCGAAGTTCATTGAGATGGCTCTGTGGAGACACTTAAGGCCAGACTCGTGGCTAAAGGGTATGCTCGGACTTATGGAGTGAGTTATTCAAACACATTCTCTTTGATTGCCGAACTCACTTTTGTACGCTTGTTCATTTCTCTAGTTGCATCTGAGAATTGGCCTTGTATCAATTGGATATTAAGAATGCATTCCTTCATGGTGATCTCCACGAAGAGGTTATATGGAGCAACCACCTGGTTTTGTTGCTCAGGAAGTATGGAAAGGTTTGTCACTTGAAGAGATCCTTGTATGGCTTGAAACAGAGTCCTCGAGCTTTGTTTGGAAAATTTAGTGAGGTCATTTAGGAGTTTGGACTCAAAAAGAGAAAATGTGATCATTCAGTCTTTTACTGGCAATCTGTTGTTGGAACTATCTCCTTGTTGTATATGTCGATGACATTGTCATTATAGGCAGTGATTTGCAAGTATCTCTCCTCTCAAGTCTTTCTTACATAGTAAGTTTCATATGGAAGGCTTGTATAGTAGTCAGTGTAATTCTCTTCAACTCAGAATCAAGAATACACCATCCAGTAACGGAAAAAAAGGACCCGCTTATCTCAATGAATTTTAAGCTTATCAAAGAAATTAATAGGCGAGCCTGTAGGTGCCCTTTAGTTGTACTTGTAACAATTTGCCAGTGGCTAAGCATCATCTTTATGGAGTTACAGTCAAGATACACACAAAGTCTCTAAATCCAAAAAAACCTTCCTACATCTGCAAACTAAGTACTCCCGACATGGCCTAATTCCACTTCCGAAAGTCCATTACAGCTATATCTCAACTTCATAGAATTACACTGACTACTATACAAATATGTACCGACAAAATTGAGAAAAAGAAGCAACTTTAGATGTATCACTCCCTTTATCTATTTTGATTGGTGCATCTGAATTATCTTATGCGGGTAGATCTAACCTTTGAAATGAGCTGATCGATTGAATTGTCTAACAACTAAAAACTGCAATCCCAGAACCATATTGATGTTGACCATGTAAATAAATGCAAAAGTTCTTTGGTTCTCCTTTTTTTGTTGATTACGGTGGTAGTTCAACCAGCTTGAAGCACATCAATTGATCCAATGGATATCCCAAGTAACTCCACCAATCAAATTAGCAGATGTGACCGTTCACCTACTGTCGCCTCTGCTGGTATTAGAACCTTGGTTCTCAAGATTGTTACTCCAACAGTTCCAGTACTAGGCTACTCCATTGGAGCTTCCCTTTTTGATTGGTTATTTATGTTTGTCATTTGTTGGTAACTTATTAAGACAACTACATAACTAAAACACCAATAGTTGTGCACGAAAAAATTCTAAGAAAATTTAAGAGAGTTATTGGCAAAGAATGTTTTTGCAGTACTGGTCAAAGAGATGAAGGAAATAGAGGAAGAGATGCTGGTAGATTCTAAAAGTCAGCATAAACTGTATATATATAGAGAATAAGAAGTAGCAGAAGTACGAACCAATTTGATGCAAGCTAAGCTTCCATTGAAGCACTTTTTTGTCAAAATCACCATTATCAGCTGGCATGGCATCACTATTATCAGGTGAATTACTGGTACTAGTTGCA
Source organism: Solanum pennellii (assembly GCF_001406875.1). Taxonomy (NCBI): domain Eukaryota; kingdom Viridiplantae; phylum Streptophyta; class Magnoliopsida; order Solanales; family Solanaceae; genus Solanum; species Solanum pennellii. Next base: position 76,279,630 of record NC_028645.1, read on the forward strand.
CACTCTATAGGTTGCACATCATCAGATGCTACGGGTTGCCCATCATCAGATGCTATGGGTTTCCCATCATCAGATGCTATGGTTTGCCCATCATCAGATGCTATAGGTTGCCCATCATCAGATGTTATAGGTTGCCCATCATCAGAGACTATAGCACTAGTGATGAATTTTCCACTGCCGATGACAGGAACTATCTTTTGACATTCAGATTTCCATGCAGCATACTGCTCCCTGGGAATACAAATTTCTAATCATTAATATAGGCCACTACTAAAATAATAAATTAATTTCAGCGTACTGATATTGGCCTTAAGCTTTTGTCTTCACCAAGTCTTTTGTACATTTATGCTATTATATTTTAAAGGCCATAAATCTCAAAATTGGACTGACCATTTTTCTTCTTGGTTCCAAGTAATATACCACAGAACGGGGATCAAAGTCCAGAACTACATGAACTCAGCCTTTAGCAGGCATTCTTTTTCTTTCACCAATGATTTCAGAAACGTGACTCAAACTAAATCAAGGCATTCAAGGAATATGGTACATTTTTACTGAAGACATGGGCATTGACATAGCTATACAATAACTTATCCCAAGACTGGTTCATCCAAATTGACCTCTCATGATAAAATTCTACAGGCATGTTGATGAAAACTATCTGTGACCACCTCCGAACATATAATAAAACTGAAATTTGAGTTCTTAAACTTGACAAACCTCATAGCAAGTTCTAGCAAGTCACAAGAGGGTTGAGCTTTTTTGCAGTTGAATAAGAGAATTCAAATTTATACAAAATAAATGAGGAACTTCATGAAATAAAAAGGGTCAGATCTTGACACACCAGGAGACAGAAGGTCCGCTATAAGAAAGGGTGGAAAACAGCATTACAGACACCATCTTATCATCTCTATGCTCAATACTGAATCATACCAATATACAGCAGGGACCACTAAATAAAGTTAACCTTAAAAGATTAAAACTCTATTAAACATGAGAAAGTCATCGCATAAAAGTAAATCAATTGTAACTAGTGCTTTGACTTTCTAAAAACATATAAATGTACAAAATTAGAACATGACTACTTCATATCTTAATTTTTTACTTTACATTCTAAAAACAACCAGTTTGACTTTTTGGTTATCACTGATAATAATTGCTGAAACGACTCACATTACCTTCGCTGTTGTCTAAGCTGATTTCTTTCCACAAATGTGCTATCAGGGTCAAAACAACCCAACAGGAACTCCCAGGCCGCCCCTTTAATTGATGGATGAATCCCCTAGCATTCACAGAACAATTAATGAGCTTCATAATTCTTAAAATTCAATATCCAGATAAACAGCAATACAAAAATTTCTTGTTGATAAATAACAGCAAGAGGCATATTAAATGTAATTAACCCGACCTCTTCATGATGAAATCAACAGACATGCCACTAGACCAAGTTATCCAACTTTTATGTATATTTCAACAGCCTAAATTTTATACACAGCTGACAGAGAGTGTCAAACCTATTGCACACAGCAGAACAACAAAAACTAATCACTTTTATGTGGTAAGATCATGCTAGTTTTCCAAGAGATGAAAGAGGGTCCTACTTCCATTGGCTAATAACTTCCTAGAGTGCTCAAAGAGCTTGGAATAAGGTAGAATATACACCCCTACAGAGTGAAGCTATTAATGAGGATTTGTCAGGGAGAACAACTGCAATGATTTAACGTTAACTCACAAATAGATAGGAAAATAAAACAATTTGTAATACAAAAGATCTAGTTTACCCAAGGTCAATAGGTTTTGGGGTGCAAGACCACTCACAAGTCCCACATGAGATTAATATTTAGTCACAAAGGTACTCAATTTCATTTCATCATTGCGCCGATAACTTCTGTTTAACGTACTAACTATAACTTGTATTCACCATCTAAACACCTGACCTCAAAAATGTAAACAACAGGCTGGAATAACACACTCTCTGTGTCACATAACTGGATCATGAAGAATAGTAGCCAGGAGAGAGAAAAAAAAGAGAGTGGCAAGACAATGAGACAATGCAAAAAAAGACAAGGATCGAGTGTTGTTGAGGCTCCATCATTTTTCTTGTCTGAGAGTAAAGTAAAGGTATTAGCTACGCCCTGAATCAATCAAAAAGCTTATTGATTTGATTCATCCCATTTCATTTATTTGGGCGAGAGGGAGGCCGTGAGTCACCTGGGCTACGGATTTTTCCGTTGGTTGATTCTAGAAATTGAAAAGAAAAAAACTGGGTCCAGACCCACAAATGAATAGGAAGCGAGGTGAGGATCCTTCATTAAAGGGGAAAAAGAGGGGTGGGTTTTGTCTGGGGGGCCGCCTTGTGCAACTTTAGGAAGGAGAGATCTTCAACCTTTCCAGCTTCCACAATAGCTAAACCCTTCAGTATGACTATTCAGAATTTCCAAAACATCAATCTACCTCAAGTAGAATCTTCCAAAGAAATCAAACATTAAACACAATCACAATACATAAAAACTTCAGTACTTTATGAGGAAACTACAAGCTGTCTCCGAATAAGAACCCGAACTGTTTTATAGGAGTAAGATAATAATTGCAAGTTGAAGTCAGCTTTCAGTCACTTGCTTGTCTCTGTTGCAGAGCATACGCAATTTAAAATTAAGTTGTTATACAAAAATTGCTTATTTGAAAGATCCAATTCTCATCTTCCATACCTGCTCTTAATTGTTTAAATACAAGAACCAGTAAAGCAATACATTTGACTCATTACACGCATCCAAAGGAAAATGAGAATGTGGTATACAACACAGGAATAATGGCAAAAAAGGTATACCCCTCGTTGTATTCGTCGAAGAACACCAGCTATATCCAAATAACCTTCTTTAGAGAATGCAGCTTTCCATCTTCTTTCACTTAGAGTTTTTCCTACCTGTCCAAACAGTGTAAAAAAGGCACAGTTGGATCTTAGTTGTGTCATAAGCATCTGTAATCCTTGAAGATATCACAAACAGCTAGCTAATAATAACACTTATTTCTTCAAAAGGAATAAGACAAATGTCAACAAAAAAACTCTGGCTTTTGCCATCATTCAACTATATACCTAATTGATTAATTAAAAATATTTGCATTTAGCAACCCCCAACGGACCAAATAAAACAACTACAAGAATTTCCACCCAGTGTTTCTTTTGAAGCCTGGTATTTACCTTTTGTCCCCATTTTAAAATTTTCTGCAGATATAACACCACGTGGCATAACTTTGGGTAGGGCATAACATGTTTTGTCCGGGTGCATGTACAACGTTAACCCCGCCAAATAGTCTTGCAAAACTTAAAAGCCAGAGTTAAATAACTGTCTCTTAGACGATTCTATATGTGCAAATCTGCCCAACAACTACACCATCAAAGCATGGACAATGATCTTCTAGAAAAGACAAAACGGCATAAGTTTCTAAACCAGATGAGAGAAATTAATGTCAAAGAATCAAGAAAAAGGAAAAAGACATCATCAAAGGATGGACAATGATTTTCTAGAAAAGACAGAAATGGCATAAGTTTCTAAACCAGACGAGAGACATTAATGTCAAAGAATCAACGAAAGGAAAAAAGACACATTTAACTCTGTCAATATGAAGATAACACACCAAATGAATAAGAACAACAAAGAACAGAATCAGATATAGTAAAGTAGCATAGAAAAGGGGAAAAAGGTGATATTTTTTCAACACACCCTTGCTTTGAATCGGGTCTTGGGAACATCAGCTAGGCATTCAGGCCTAACAGGATAGTAACTGTCTAGCTCCTCTGAAGAAGAATTCTTCATAGCACGAACACCTGTCAATTCAAAACACAAACCCCACAATCAATCCAAAACAGGGGAAGAAAACTGAACAATTCATCCACTTCAATAAGAAAAAAAAAAACATACAACAGACTCATTCAGACATTTCATCAAACATATAACCTACCATCATTCTTGAAATCAAGGGATTGACTTAGAATTGCCCATGTCTTTGTTCAACAAAATAAGAAATTACAAAACTAAAGATCGCTAAGATTTCAACATAGAAAGATAAATATAGAGATTGAATTTAAAATGCAAATGTTATTTGAAAGTTTCAAGTACCTGTATTGAATATGATGAAGATAAATTTTGAATAGATTAACTTGCTAGCTTTTTTTTCTTTTCTTTTTTTTTTTAAATTTGTATTTATTGTCTTGATTCGATTTGTACAATGAAAACAGGGAAGATGAGAAATTGACGTTATTCTCAAATTTCCACTTTTTATTCAAAATATTTTATGGTTGAAATAACAATCAGATTTTAAGGTTGTTAGAAAATATATGAATGAACAGTGGACAGGAAAAATGAAAATATTTTAAATAGTTACTCTCAATTTTTTTTAGTTTGATACATGTGTTTTTTTTAAAATCTAGTTAGTAATAAATAATGATAGGGGTGGCGGGAATAGGGATTTGGGCGAAATCAAGTAGGATAAATGGGTTCATTTGAATTATAATTTGTGAAAATTATATTATTTATAAATAATTAAAATTATTGTTTATGTATAAATATATAGTAGTAAATGTTGATCCCTCTAAATACTTCGTGTGTTTACTTTTTGAATTTTGAATTCTCTTATTGAAAAATTCGACTCTCCAAATGAATGAGATGGGCGCTAAGGAGGTTAGGCAAAGATGAGGTTTGTTGGAGGATGAGATGACACAATTAATGTATAATTTCACTTATGAAACTTGTTTATTTCTACTTTAGTGTCGTTTCTAAGGAACATATTTTTCTTAAAAAATATTTTTTTAAAAAAAATTGATAAAATAAACGTGAAATAATTGAAAAACATTAGAAACTGAACACACCCTTTGAGAATGTTTTTGTTTTCTTCTAATTGCAGTTTGATGTTCTTTTGACAAGGTTTGCTTTAAATTTTAGGAGAAAATACTCAATTTTTCTCCTTTTAAGATATTCTTTTTAAGGTTACTTATGTTATGCTAGAAGAAACTTATATTATATGATATTATAATAATCAACTCAAAATAACTTTATAGTATATTGTATTGTAGTATATTGTATTTATACTAAATTAATAAATGCAAGATATATATATATATTTATGGTAACTTGAACTTGTGTTGCTTAATATTAATCAAATATTATGTGTTCTCAATTTTATTTCTAATTAAATGTTAATACTTAAATTTATCTAAAATATAGGATGCAGAGTAAATATTTTCGGCAAACATATCATTAGTTTGTACTTAATAAAAAAAATAGAATGAGTTAACATGTCATTAGAGGTTATTAGATTAGTTAATCAAGTTGCTTTACCAAAGAGAAAAAGGAGTAAAATTTAATCAATTGGAGAAACTAGCTTTCGGTATGACCTCATAAAATATTAAACTCATATTTATAATTTATTTACTCTTTTTAATTCATATTTAAATAAGTTGAATCACTTATATTTTATTTATACAAGTGAAACTAGTAGTGTCATAGAAATTCACTAAATTTTTTTAGAGCTAATGATGGTGCAAGCGAATTTTCAAAATGGTGCAAGTGTAACACTAGAAAATCTTAAAATATTTGACCTAATATACGGACATGACTTTCAATTTGGTTTTAGCTAATATATATGTCCTCTAAGTTTGAATTTGTACAACGGTACAAGTAAATACTTAAACTTCTATAAATTTAATAAGTAGACATACGCATTCAACATGACAATTCATATGAAATATACTAGAACTGATTCGTATTATGCCATGCATGAGTCATGACATATATTATGTCATGTAAAATGATTGTGTATATTTGTTTAACTTTATATAAATTTAAGAGAAAAGACATAAAGTCACCATTGAAGTTGTTTCGGATTTTCATAAAGACACCTTAACTTTACGACTGTCCTATTACCCACTAAACAATTTTGAATAGATGTTATTATACCATTTTTCGATCAGCTCCAAATTTTAACAAGCAAGTGAGTTCACACCCCAATCATTACATGACACGTGTTAATTAAAATTATATTTTTTTTTATTTAAAATTTTTCCTTTATCTTTTTCTTTCTTTATTTCTCTCTCTCTTACTTTTGAATTTTAATTTTGATATATCTTAAATTTTCCACCTCCCGCTTTCATTCCTTCATCTTCTTTTTTTTTCTTCATCTCCCACCCTCATGTCAAATTGAAACTTACTTTCATTTTTTTTCTTTTCTTTTTTGTTCTTCTTCTCCGGTCAAATTCTTTATAAAATTCATATTATCATTTAGACTTTATTGAATTATTGATAACAAAATTAATTATTTTTTTAAGAAAATTCAAAATTTTGGAGGTATTATCAACTACTAATTTTCATATACATTCAAAATTAAAAATGATAATTTTAAAAGAATCAATTAATTTCTCAAAAATTGAAAGAACTTAATTGAAATTGAATAAAAAAACTATATGATACTTCTGAATCATCTTTAAATCTAATGAGTTTATCAAATTATTCGAAATGTAAGAAAATATTTAGATAAAATTTTAAAACTAAAGAGTGTAAAACTAATAGTAATAAAAAAAGAAGAAGGTGAAGTTGTGGTAAAAATGACATTGAAAGTAAGAAGTTTCAATGGATAGAGATGAAAATCAATCTTTTAAAAGAAAGAAGAAAGAAAGAGAAAAATAAAAAGAAAAAAAAGGTAAAATAATAAAAAGAATAAGAAAATATATTTTATAACAAAATACTTGTAAAATTTAAATTATATTAGTTATTTTATGGTGCTTACTCTCTTTGAGAGAGTGCACACCACTCTCTTATTAGATGGACGAAAAATGATGTAATTATATCTATTCAAAATTATTTAGTGAGGTAAAGGAGGATTGCAAAATTAAGATGTCTTTTTAAAAACTTGAGACAATTTTAATAGTGACTTTATATCTTTTTTCTAAATTTAAATGTATATTTATGCTCACACAAAGTTGCAGAACATACGGCTAAGTTAAAAAACAAAAGTTATATATTATTATATTTATGCCTAAAACTTTCTTGGAGTTTGAACTTCACATTTCAAATTCCAATAGTTCTTTTTGAACTCTTAACACTCTATGCTAAATACAATACATATCACATATTTACTTTCTTACGCAAAATTTTCCATTTTAAATACATATCACATATTTGTTTTCTTACCAAAATTTCCCATTTTAAATGATGGACTAAATTTTGAATAAGGTCCAAAAAGTGATTAGCCCACTTTATCCATTTTTGAGAATATTGGGTTATTCACAGTCCAATAGCAAATTTTGGGCCTAAGCCCATGTTAGTACATAGAAAAACCCTAGCAGTATATTACTCCTTGCAGCTTCTCCATTTGTAGTCTGCTAGCGCTTCTACTCCTTCAGATTGCCGAAAATGGTGAGTATACAAATTTTACTTCTTTTTTTTCAGATGTTGAAGTTCACAAATGTGTACGAATTTGATAATTTATGTATTTTGGTTTTGTTTTTTTAGCCGTTCAAGAGGTTCGTGGAGATTGGAAGGGTAGCCCTAATTAACTATGGAAAGGATTATGGAAGGCTCGTTGTTATCGTCGACGTCATCGACCAAAATAGGGTAAATTTTTTTCTGCACAATTTGTACATTTTGGAGCTGCTTGCTATACTTTTGTGAAGAAAAATAAAGATTTGATTTTTTTTGTTCTGTGTTTTTATTCTTGCGAGTTGTTTTGGAGGATTTAATATAAGGCCTATGATGGAATATTATAATATGCCTACATTGTCTGATCATTTTAACTTGATTGAGCAAATGTTGACTGAGGCCTTGTTTAATGATTCAGCAAGAATATCATGCTTAGAATGTTTATGATGGAACGAAACAGTTCTGCTAGTGCAGTAATCTGAATGTTCTGTTCTATTTTAGAGGTTAATATTTGAAATGTGAGCTTTGGAATGCCCATAAGTAGAAAATAATACCCACAATTGTTCTGATTATAAATGTTTGCTTTGAAGAAAGTAAAGATTTTATTTTTAAGTGCTGTGTTTCTTTTTGCAAGTTGTTTTTTTGGAGGATCTAATATAAGGCCTATGATGGAATATGATAATATGCCTACATTGTCTGATCATTTTAACTTGATTGAGCAATATTGACTGAGGCCCTGTATTTTGATTTACAAAAATACTATGTTTAATAGTTTCAAGGGATATAGTCTTTTCTGTGTGTGATATTTGGTTGTCAAGTATGTGTAGTGTGGAACGGAATGTAGTTTTTCTTTGTACAGTTGTGTAGGATTTTCGAGTGACCTCATAGATCCATTAAAATAGGATCAGTTTTGTGCTTTGTTTAAGAGGTAATATTTGATATGTAGAAAGTATTTCTACTTGTTTCCCATAACAAGACTTATTTTCTGGTGATGCAGGAAAACTCTTCCTACCTCTATTTGTTTTGGTTTAGCTTATAGATGAAATGTGTTCGTTTTCTTGTTTCTTTTACTTTGTAGAATAGAGTAAAATAGAATGGATACAAGGATTATACTTTACAAGGGGGAATTTGAATGTTTATGTCTTAACCTGAAAATGAAGTGGTAAAATTGTATGATTTACTCTAGTTTGTATAGTTGGTAGTTTGCCTTAACCAGTGCCAAAATACCCTTGGAAACTGAAATAAAATTTAACTCGTTTTCACTAATTTTGTGTAATTATAGGCTCTTGTTGATGCTCCAGACATGGTGAGAAGCCAGATGAACTTCAAGAGGCTTTCACTTACAGATATCAAAATTGACATCAAAAGAATTCCAAAGAAGAAGACCCTGGTTGAGGCTATGGAAGCTGCTGGTGAGTGGTCCTTACTAGTTCTTTTTGAAATTCTACAAGTTGCAAATTGGCAATTGGTTTAGCACTTCCATCTTCTTTAGAAGGAGAATAAACCTCAATTTATCTGGTTTTCCAGATGTGAAGACCAAGTGGGAGAACAGTTCATGGGGAAGGAAGTTGATAGTGCAGAAGAGGAGAGCTGCACTTAACGATTTTGACAGGTTCAAGCTTATGCTGGCAAAGATTAAGGTGCGGTTGTGCTCACTATTTAAGTTAGCTTCATTTTATTATCTGTGCATCCAATCATCCATCCAGAGAATGTAGAGTCAATTTCTGGATATCAATCACTAGGCTGAGTTTCCATTACCTGCTAGATCAACATTTGAATGTGCATCTTATTGTGTTACTAGCTTTAGTTAAAATCCTAATGCACTGTTGTGTTTGAATTGCGGTTTACCTTAGACCTTGTTTTTCTTTCTCCTAACAAGACCTGATATATGTATTTTGACATTGCAGAGAGCTGGAGTTGTGAGACAGGAGCTTGCTAAGCTCAAGAAGATTGCTGCTTGAGAACTTTCTTATCAGTGTCATTGATATATAGGATTTTTGGATCTTGTATTTTGTTTAGCTTTGAGGGATGTTATTAGAACAAGTCTGTTATATTTCATTCCTTGCTGCAATATTTAAGACTTTTTGAGATCATTTTTGTCTGAGATTTTTTGTTTAATTATGATGGGAAGCTACCAACTTCTGCTCATCTGCTCCATAGTTCCTGAAATTGCTTGATGTCCTATATCGTAAAAAACTCTTCATTGTCACTATGATGAGGTCTATTTTGGACAAGCTTTTGGTGTGTAAATTCAAGAATTTCTCTTGGTGATGAAGAAAATTAAACAATAAGTTGCGTATGGTTCAAATATAAGAAATCATTTTGTGCATGTTCTAAGTTAGCTACAACAAATATGTCAACATTCTTTAGAGACAGGCTTCATGCCTCAATAAACCATAAAAATCTTGCACATTTTATTTGGTTCCCTTTAATTGTCTTGAGTGTCTAAATGAAATTTAGTAGCAAATTTAATAAGCAAATTAAAAGTACATAATACTGATAAGGATGTCATCTGATGAGCTTTCATAACTTAGTTAACATTAAACTGCAAAATTTACAAAGCAAAGAAGGTGTAATCATAAAGAAGAGAAATCCACAGTTTTTCATCAACTCGTTTATCTCATAATCCAAAAGTAAATTATGGGAGATTTTGAGTTGTACTGCTACGGGCAATTAATGTTGATTTGGGTTTTAGCTTCATGCTAGTAATTTTGGGAAATGGAGAATAAATGAGCTGCCCTTAGAAAATCCTTACACTTGAATGCCTTGAACTGGTAGTTATAATCATCACTAGAACCTTGAACAGAATTTCTCCACCACACATTCGTACATCATCATCATCAAATATTTAATATATAACTTAGTACATAATACTCATCACTTCTTTGGATGAGGCTAAATAGCGTTACAATGACCAGAAACTCTTCAGGTAAAACAACACCAAGTTATAATGAAAAGTTGGATTAAGCTTTAGTTTTCATGTAGAAAATTTCAATTTACAGCACAGAGACATCCTTTTATAGGATCACAAGATTCAAACAATGAGAAGATTTCTCTTTACAAGTGCATCCCTTCCTTTACTTCCTGATTGAAAGAAGCTCAAAGCTCCGAAGAGGGTCATCTCGGCTGCCCTTCGTAACTGAAGTTCGGGAGAATAGTGATGGTTTCGGTTCAGCTCCAGAATGAATCCTTTGTGTGGCAGATAAGCGACCACTGCTTGACACTAATCTGCTGCTTGAGCGACTCTCTGTAGGTTCACCAGAAGAGCTCGGTCTGCTACTTGAAATCGCAGCCCTTCTAGACGAGCTGCAATTTCTTGAGGTACGGCCTCTATCTGAATCAGCTTGCTGTAAAATTATAAGCATATACTTCTTAAAATTATTTCAGTCAATTTTACTCTTTTACTGAAAAAACAATCATTTCAAAGATGGACTATATACGAACTTAAAGACAAGTACTACAAAGTGGTGGTTAGACCAACTTTGTTGTATGGGGTGGAGTGTTGGCAGATCAAGAACTCTCACATTCAGAAAATGAAAAGGGCGTAGATGAGGATGCTACTATGGATGTGTAGGTATACGAGGAGATATGAGATTAAAAATAAAGATATCTGAGACAAGGGAGTGACTTCAATGGAAGACAAGATGCGGGAAGTGAGGTTGAGATAATTCGTGCATGTAATGAGATGCACAAATGCCCTAGTGCGTAGGTGTGAGGTTGTCTATGAATGGATTCTGGAGAAGTAGAGGTTAACCGAAGAAGTAGTGGGGAGAGGTGATTAGACATGACATGACACAATTGTTATCTCACCGAGGATATCACCTCAGATAGGAAAGTCTGGACTTGGATTCAGGGTAGAAGGATAGTAGTTAGGAGTGTGTCCACACTAGTAGGTAAGAGTGTATTAACTTGCTGTCGATTCTAGTAGTTGTGTAATATCACTCTTGTTTCTTGTTTTTTTGATTTATGTTATTATATGTTGTTTCATGTAGTTTGATTATAGTATTGCTCTGCTACTATCTATTGTTTAATTACTGTATGTTCGTTTTCTAGACTGTTTTCCAGGGGTTTATCAGAAACAGCCATTCTACCTCTGAGGTAGAGGTCAGGTTTGGAGTACAATGTAACCCTATGTTGCTCGGACTCTTCGAAAATGTCAAGGGTTGCGTGTGGGATCCTCCAAGTGTATTTTTTAAGGATCCGACAAGAGTGCGGCAACATTTTGGAGAGACCGAGCAACTTCGCTGTAACCTCCCAAGAGTATGTTGCTATTGTTGTTTACTATATATGAGATCCTAAACTGTAATTCACTAATTAAGCATTAAAAGCTGAATGCTCATTCAAGCAAACCGATAATATTCTCCATTCCCACTGAGAAAAAAGTTACTTTAATAGCTTTCAGAAAGAGAAGGATCAATACCACATCTTTAGATGAAGGTATATCATCTGAAGTCTTGTGTCTGGAGTGTTCCCCATGCCTACCAGAACTAGAAGCATTCCTCCGCGAAAATGCTCCAACGGCACCAGAAAACCTGTCCCGAATATCCTGTCCCACTAGATTACACGCCAAGCATCAAACAATGATAAATTCAGTAGTTGCAAACTCAGTATTCGTATTTTACATGAAAAACATATCTCCAAACATTCACCATTTGAATAAACAAACAGAAGTACATGCTGGCTCATAATTTTGGGCATATCATCTAAAAAGTTAAAAGTCAGAAAGGATTACAATAAGTACAAAAATTCAGGTCAAGGAAATTACCTGATGTCCTTCCCGGTCTTTCAGCAGATGGCACAGCATTTAGCGGCGCACTTCCACCAATATTCTGGTGGCAAAAAAAATGCACACTTCCACCTTAAACAATTTAAGAACAGATTTTCAACAACAGTCAAAACAATTTTTATAAGCACTTACACGTCCTCTAGAGCTAGCACCGATCTGAGGATACTTCAAAATGGTCCAATCAAACACATAGTCAAACTGATAACCTGCACCAGTGAAAAAGTTGAGATGGAGAGATCACAACACATACTTACAACAACAACAAACCAAAGTAATCTCACAAGTTGGGCCTGGGGCCTGGGGCCTGGGGAGGGTAGTGTATATGCATACCTTACCCCTACCTTCAGAAGGTAGAGAGGTTGTTTCCTATAGACCCTCGGCACACACTTCAGGTTTAGATTGACTGTTACAGCTCAGACAACTTAAGACTGGAATAGTAAAAGTGAGAGAATTACAAATATACCTTCACGAATAAACAAGTCCCTAAAAAGCCTCTTCAAATATGAATAGTCGGGTTTATCTTCAAACCGTAATGACCGACAATAATGGAAGTATGATATGAACTCAGACGGATATGATTTACAAAGCACCTGTTAGAAACATCATCCAATCCTGTGTCAATTTACTCATCTGATCACTCAAATCATCAGCAGATAATATAAATTAAAGGCAAGACATGCTGGACGAGATAACAATTGGCTTAATAAGATAAATACATTTTTAAATCATCCATTTTTGGTATAAGTACATCTTAAACCACCTATCTTGACAATAAGAAGTGTATTCCAAGGTAATTCTATCACAGTTGTCAAAAGGACGTCCACTTGTGAGAAAACAACTGCGTGTCACAACAGTGGTGAAGATGACATCATCAAGAATCATTAGTACTCATATATAGTACCTCTATTGGTGTCAACATCTTCTTCTCACTGATTTTATCATATTTCTGCTTCTTAGTACCAGCTTTCAATCCCTGCCATGGAAGACTGAGCAAGAAAAACTTGTCATCAAGTCATGAACATGTGCATAAATTTGCAAATGCATAGGAATTGGTCAGAAACAATGACAAAAAGAAAAAAGTGATAAATCCAACCTTCCCCTAAGAAAATACATAAGCACATAACCCAGAGATTCCAGATCATCTCTTCTGCTTTGCTCTGCCAGGGAAAAAAACAAGACACATGTTTTATCAGTTACAATTGAATCTGTGGCTTACCATACCTGCAGTTACTTGACAACCTAAACATTATTAACCTACCAACTCCAAGGTGCGTGTTGACACTTGCATAGCGCGCTGTGCCGGTCAGATTCTTGTTTTCCCTGAGAAAAAATATTGACATAATACCATGTAAAAGGCAGCTAAAACAGATATTTCTCACAAATTGAACAAATCAAAGAATAATAAGACACAAAATTGACCAGTGTAAAGTCTTTTCTCAATATATTCCTTTTGACTTCTCTGTCATTAGGAACACAGTAAGGAAACAAGGATAAGATTGTCACAATTTACTCGGAATTCGTTACACTAGAGCTTGATAATATTAAAGAGTAGAATTTTTTCTCAAATGCAGTAACGTCAGTCAGCTCAAACAAATTCATAATGTGATCAACAAATGATACAGCGAGGGCACCAAATATAAGAGTTAAGCACCAAATACCAGCAACTGATATATTAATTAATTGGCAATATTAATGTAAATTAAAAGAGGGCACCCAGTTCCATAAACTTGAAAAACGAGTATGCCTTCCACAGTCTCCCTTCCAAGGATCAATTGTGACATTAATGTCATAAGCACCATATAGCGATTGATATACTTAAGTTACTGGTAATATGTTAAAACCATATAAGTAAATGCAAAAATACCATAATCCATTGTCATTAGGCTATTCCACTCATTAAAATTACCCTGATGATAAATTTAAAGCAATATTTTTTAATTCTTTTCTGTTTTACATTCTAAGTTTGGACTTAACTAACTAGCTTCCAATCTCACTCAGGAAAAAACTGGTCAAAATTTTCCCTAAAAAGTAAGATAGTACCTTTTCTGGATTAAAGAAGGTGCAAATACAGAGGCAAGAAAAAACAATGGGAATGTGTCGAACTACAAAACATCTTACATAGCATGCTTCCCAAAGTATTCATGAAAAGACTGTCTACATTTCATAAGTGATCAAATAACAAGTATCAAAATCAATCTATCATGTATTCTTCGTATGTGATCAAATAACAAGTATCAATATCAATCTATGTATTTTTCATCCAGTGATGCATACACGAGTCAATAGATTGTCCAGTGAGTGTATGTTGTCCCCTTGTCTTATGGATTGATGAACAGGAAAGGCAAAACACTGTTAGAAAGTTCACTTTTACTAGACACCATGCAGCTACGATTTATTAAGATTATTACCAGAGATTTCCTGGCCCATTTGTCAAGTACCTCTAGGATGGACCTACTCTCCAGTAAATCCTCACTAATGGTTGAGAATAAAAGTATCTGGATGATGGTGATATGATAGGAGCAATGAAAGAGGATAAATATGGTTCCTTTTCACTGTTTTTACTCTTTATTTTTAAAAAAATGAAGTGATAATAAGATTCATTGTTGCCATCCAACATTACCAATTTCAGAAGGAAAAAAAAAGAAAAAAAGAAAAAAGAGGTTTCATTATTGGTATCCAGGGGACGCAACATGTTTGAGCAGAAAGGACGATCAGCTCCATTCCGGTATGTCTATACTAAGGGCAGAGCGCTGATGAAATCCAAAAATACAATGGGGGTAGTGATGGGGGTTAGATTTGATCAGCTAATAACCTAAAGAGGCATCTAGCCAAAAGGAATCATTCAGAAGCAATGTTGAACAATCACTAGTATTTAGTGTGGTAGCTGTTCAAAATCAATGTCAAAAGCATTCAGAAAAGAACATCAATAGTTCCAAGGATTAATCGAGTAACAAAGCGGTTAGAGTGTACTACCTGTAGGGTATATGCTTGTGAGTTTGGAGGTCCCTATACTTTTTGGCAAGTCCAAAGTCAATTGCATACACCTGTCATTTGTATTAAGAATTGAGAACATTAGGGAAAAAACCTTGACATCACACACTTTGTTTTCTTTAAGCTTTAACTTCAACATCGCAATTTTGGAAGCCAATGGACTGGTTTTGTTACAAGTAAAACAAAACTGGACTTAATGAGATGAACTTTAAGTCTTCAACTCAAACCCACTCATTAATTATCCATTCATTAAAAATCTTATCATGATGTCACACACACAATTCAAGTATCATCATAACATAAAGTCCTCGATTCCATATTGATTCCTTATACCTCTCCAAAGGACATGAATCAAACTTTCAGCAACTAAACCAGAAGTAAATCCCATATTATAGCAAATCCATTTATGGAGAAAGTAGTACTATCTTAATTATTGATTTCATAAGCTCAAACATCCTCCATAAAGTGCATGATTAGCATTTCTAAAGTACAAGACACTGAATGGGACAATTAACCAGTAAATGCAGCCCCGGACTCCCTCCATATATAAGTTTCATTTTATATAAACAAAAAATATTGCAATATAAGGAAAACAATTGAACTTGGTTTACTTTCAAAGAGAAAAATCACTCTTTAATTTTATTTCCAAAATACAACAACATTGAATGAACTTCAGTCAGCCTGAGTCTGAAAATTGACCAAGGTGCTATCCAACCCTCAACGAGTTTGATTATCAGAAACCATGCAGCTAGGGGTGGCGATACGGCGGTGTGGTGCGGATGCGGGGCGGGTTGAGCTTATCGCGCATAAACAAAAAAAAAAAGCGCAAACCATTTTTTTAAGCATTTTCAACCCACTCCACCTCACCCACATAAACCCACCCGGCATAAATCTACACCACTTAATTATTCTGATTTTCATTTGTCTAAATCATGCAGTTATAACTTGCCTCAAATTTCAATCTCAGTTCATTTTTTCTCTCTATCCATGCAGTTGTTAATATAGCTACTATACTCAGATACTATCTAATTAGTAAGATAATAATAAATACTTGTTTCAGGCCAAAAAGAATAAAATAATTTGAAACAACCAATCAAAACCGATAAAGACACCAACAATCAAATTAAACACTAAACCAAAGCGATAGTGTTCTCTCATAATTATTGTTAGTTTCAGAATTATTTACTTCGTATCCTATTTTGTTCTTCTCCTTTTCTCATTTTGCTTATCATTTTGTTACTGTGCATAATTTTGTTCTCACGTTCAGTGTAATGAGCTTATAAACCCAGCAAATATGACTAGGAAATATTTCCTGTTCTTCCACTAAAAGAATCAAATAAGAATATTATGTAACCGTTATTAAAGGAAAATAAAGCTATGTTACAGGGACGAAATTTGGATAAGAAACTGCAACCCTCACCACAACCGCACTATTTTTTCAAAAAAAAGTTTCAACCCGCCCCATACCCGCATAAAGTCAAACCCACCCCACCCCGCATAAGACCAAAATCCACTCCACCCCTGACATCCGTACAACAGCAGCATAGAAGAGCCATTTGAAACAAACATAAAGAATAAGAACTGAGACACTATTCATCCAACACAATGACCAAATAATTATTTACAGTTCTTTTAAAAATTTGATTATCTGAAAAAGAAACCAACAAATATTAATTTTTCCTCCCTTTATAGGCAAAACATTGACTTGAATAAACTCCATTCATTCACAAAATTCTGACAGAAATGAACCAAAACCTGATTTGCTTTGCGACCAAGGCCCATCAGAAAGTTGTCTGGCTTTATGTCTCGGTGAAGAAATCCTCTTGAGTGCATGTATTCAACTCTATTAATCTGAAAGACACATACCCCAAGATTATTACCCTAAAATGCATAAGCAAACAGGAACAACAGTGATTTTCTTTTAAATGGGAAAGAAGAAGTACTTACTAGCTGATCTGCAAGCATCAACACTGTTTTCAACGAAAGCTTCCTATTACAATAGTTGAAGAGGTCTTCCAAGCTCGGTCCAAGAAGGTCTATGACCATTACATTGTACTCACCTTCGACTCCAAACCATTTAAGGTTGGGAATTCCAGCTACATCAGAATGGCATAGATAAGAAGATCAATCAGAACATATGGCATCCTCATTCTAAAATCTTTTTGCAAAGAGGGCTACTTAAGTGAGGGAGGAACGCTTACTTCCTCCTGAGAGAAGCATATATATTTTTGATTCATAGTGCAGTTGAGGGTGCTTTGTCTTGACAGATTCCTGATATTACAGTACCAAGAGAATGAATTCATGAACATATAGTGAGAATAGTACTGTTGCATCAACCATTAGAGTATTCAACTCCCATCAAAACATATGTCATTTACTATATGCTCAGCAATTATTTCTTTATCAAGTAAAATTTATTGATGTGAGACAAGCACAAAAACTGGTTAGATGTATATTTGCTCGTCAGCTAATAAACACTAGACCTAGTCTTACTTTCAACTTCCAAGAGCATCATGAAAGACAAAAATAGTTTTTTTCTCCACAGGTTATGATACCACAGAACGCAGAAGCTGACTGTCAGGTATGATTGCTGCTTTCCAAACTCTTCAACATTTACGTATTTACTGGTGAAAATGCTTAGATATTAATCCAAGGAAAAAAGAGCATTTTCTAAGCATCCAAAAGTGTAACATAGTCGTCAATGAAGTGGATGCAAAAACGAGATTAAAACCCCAGTGACGACAAATAAAATGCTAGGTGATTCTTTCAATCTGTCCAAGCCTCGGTGAGAGAGTTACTCAGTCCCTATGTTGGTAGGGGTAACAGATACCCGGTAGAGAAATCGATGTGAGCAAAAGCAAGGTTAGCGGGAAAAAAAAGGAACCCTTAAGTATTCTCGTTACTTGACAAGAAAAACAGGTTCTAGAAAATTAAGTCATTTACACAACTCAAAACATACTTTCTGATTCCCCAAGTTACAAATGTTCCTATTCTACACATTTTAATAGATCATTCAACCAAAATAGAACAATTATGCTTGCTCTCGTGCTTAATTATTACTAGAGAAATCTAACAACAGATATACAACTTAAAGTAATGTGATTACCAAGGTAATTATGGTAAACAAGGATTTTCCAATCCACCCTACCCATTATATCTGAATAGACTAAATAGGATACCATGACAAAACTCTAATGATACTAAAGATGAGCTAAACATCAAGTTAAAAATAAATGCATTAGACATTACACAAACATAATAAACAACATAGCAGCACAAATTCCCCAGCCAGTCAGTCAGTTGTTCAACTGCGCCTCAATTACAACTAATTACGATTGATTGAATACATGAATCCTCATTCATTCCCGTCTTCTATTCAGGTCCATTTCATTCCAAAACTAAATAATTTTTTATTTCAAGACAAATCTTAATGTACACAAGGTCTCCAAAACTCACACTCATTCCTACAAGCGATTTTTCATGAAAAAAGTAACTAGTAAAGAAACACGGCATTTTTGGTTGGCGGTAAAATACCAGCTTAATGGCAACTTCTTCTCCATTCTGTAAATTCACACCTGAATCAAATTAAGCAGAATCAGATATGAGTAGCTACAACTAAGAAAACATAGGTCAAATACCAGCAACAAAGTCAATAATCGAAACAAATCCAACGCAATTAAAGCCATAAACCTAATAACATACCTAAATAAAGTTCACCAAAAGACCCACTTCCGATCTTCCTTCCCAACTTAAACTTCCCACCCACAACATGATCCATGGTAACTGAACAACTCCACTTCAAGATTTCAACAACCAAATATTTCAACAGCAACAATCACACGTTCCTATTCGAATTTCCACCCAATATACGTATCATAAAAAAAAAAAATCCAAAAAAAACAGCCAGTTATGGATCAAATCCCAGAAATGGATAACACCAATTATCGTTTTCAACTTAAAAAACTAATCTTGAGCTATGATTCTCAACTCAGAACCATTTAAGATTGTCAATCGGCTACAATTTTCAAATACCGACAAGAAATTGAAACCCTAATTCATAAAACAAAATCACCGATCCCCATTGATCAATTTTTTTCGCATAATCAATGTACGAACCGATATATACATATATTTTTGTTGATTTGGTTCAGCTTCATTTGCAGATGAAGAAAAACAGGGGACAAATTAGCGACAATTGGGGAAAAAGAGAAAAACAAAAGCAGCTTTTTTTTTTTCACGAAAAAAAGGGAAAATGATTATTGACTGTTTTGAAAAGAAAAAGGAAAAACGAAATAATTGTTTGAATTAATAGTTTTGTACAACGTGCGGGTCCGAATTTGGTAAAATTGACATTACTTTATAAGGTTAGAAATTTATTCACTACTTAATTAAAGAAATAAAATCTTATCGGTAAAAAATAAAATAAAAGAAGATTTTATATATCAATTTGTATATATTATTTTGATAAATATTATGTTTAAACATATTATATCGTTTCTTACTGTTAAATAATATCATATATATTAATAGTTTGTTATCGATGCATAATTATTTTTAAAAAAAAGGGTAATAGATACATGATAACATTAGTACAAGAAGTGAGGATAACAAAATAAAATAAAATCACTAAATTTAAGTACAGATAAAAATGAGGAAAATTAGATTTTCGGTGGTTTGAGTCAAGTTCGAAACTCCTTGTCAGCAAAAATAAGGGGTTCGTCTTTTGGGTTGAGCTCGTCGCACAAGGTTTGTCTAGTGCGGATTATCTCTCCTATGTGGCTTGCGAGCTATTGCATAGAAGTGGAGTTTTTAATTTGTGTGCACTTAAAGGATAACGACTGTGAATTTTCCTTGTCATAAAAAAAATAAAATTAGATAATTATGCTACAACGCTTACATGATGATGAATTTGATAAAGTAATATATAAAAGTAGTATTTGACACAATAAATTACTTTATCAGTTTAAAAATTTTAAATTTCAAATAAATGTGATTTTTGATTATCAATATGATAGTATCCTGTCTTTAAGGTATAAATAAAATTATGATATTTTTAATACGATTATTTTTTAAATTGTATAACTTTTTATAAAATTTACGCAATATCACTTTATCAATATGTTGAGGTGGATATTTTTATTTTGCTTTGGTCTTCGACTTTTTTACTTCTGCATCAAAAGATAATAAAATTTGTGTAGATTCACAATAAGATTCTAAATCGTCATCATCAATTCCCCTCTATTTTAATTTTGAATATTTTTGCTATAAGGCTATATGTGTGGAATTATTTTATTTCATTGTTTTGTATTTTATATTTACATTTATTTGATTCAGATTTTTTAGTTGAGTTGGTATTCCAAAGTTTTAGACCTTTTCTAATCTTTCAATTAAATAATTTTTATTAAAAAAATATTTAGGATTAGTCGATCGTCGTGGTTGGTCCATGAAATTTCTATCCAGCTGCGAAATTGACTACTTTTCAAGTCATTGCTAGGAAAAGGAATTGTAAATGACTCATTCAATGATCCAAATTTGTTTAATTAATTGTTTTTAATTAAGCCAATTCTTAATTATTATAAATTTTATCTTTTAAATGAGCACTGAATAAACCCTTCACTATGTATATTATCGTATATATTATAATAATTAACCATCTAATTTTACTAATTCATTCTTTACATGTAATTATGACTTCTTTGACACATTAGCTAATATACATATAGTAGTCTACCGATTCCCTCCGTTTATTTTAGTTGGTTCTTATATCAAAAATAAATATCTCATTTTTCTTGTTTGTTTTAGCAAATTTAAGATTATTTTATTATTTTCTTCTCATACTATTCTTAGTATTAGATAAGTATATAACTTGGTAAAATACACTTCTTATTAAGATTTTCTTAAGAAATTTGTTAGATCAATACGGATCAAGTTATATGAAACGGAGGAGTGACTGATATGCCATTGGGCATCGGACATCAAGGAGATCACGAGCTAGAATTAGTTTCAGAAGGGGGTGATAATGTTGGAAAAACGCGGACAAGCACAAAAGTATATATGATAAAAGTAAAGGAAATAAAATGGAAAAATAACGACACCAATAATTTTACGTGGAAACCCTTCTGAATAAGGGAAAAAAACACGAGCCAAGAGAAGCAATTGATATTACTATAGTAAGAAATTTTACACTGTGTAGTCACAAATACAATACTCAAAGTGACTACTACACACTCAAAAGGAACAACACTCTTTTGGTTTCCGCCTTACTAAAATATCGCTCACACTCTATTTTTCTTCACAGACTATTTTCTTGTATAGTCTATGGAATACCTCACTTTGTTCTCAAAATGGTTTTTCTCTCTAACTTGGTGTGTTACAAATGAGCAAGAATGCTCTATTTATAGAAGAATAAAACCATGCCTATGTCACTAATGACATATGTAAATATAGCAAAGTCAAGAATGGTTGCAAATCTTACCGACTTGCCAACTACAAAATCTTTTCTTTTCAACTCCAATTACTATTCATTTTTAACAATTGCTTGTACCAATTAAATAGCTAAAGTTGACTAAAAAATGGGATGGATTCAACAGATAAAATGTCCAAAAATAATAATTGCAATAAGTTTGGTAATATAATTAATCGTAGTTAATTTTTTATATTTCATGTGTCAACGTTCAAAGATTTTTTAAGCCTAGGTTAAACAACGGCCGTTATAGCCTCCGTCACAATCTCTGTCCTCCGGGTGAACACTTTGTGCGTATTAGATAAATCTTTCACTGTGTAATAGCTTACAAACCATACAAAAGATATAAATTGCACTAGACAAGTCTAAACCAACCAAACTGATAGATTATGGAAATAATCTATTTATTGTACAATATCTTTTGGTAAATATTCTAATTAGTTGTCATCTTTTATATTTAGCAATTATCTTTGTAATTGATTATTATCTATGTAATTGATAATAATCTCCGTAATTATCTCTTGCCTAAAATTAGGCTTGTACACTTTTGTATATATTGATTATTCAGTGAATGAGAATGACACGGCAAACATTCTTTTATGGTATCACAAGTCTAGGTTACTTTTCTGACCTAATTCTCTCTTCCGCTTTTTCTTCTTCTCTAATCTTCTTATTCTCACACGGCTATCCACCATGGCCGAATCTCAGAAAATTCATCCCGCTACTCTTGTCACTAATATCAAGACCCACGTACCTGTTGTTCTTGAATATGACGGTTCCCAATACAACAACTGGTCTACTTTGTTCAAACTCCATTGCCGTGCTTATATGGTGATTGATCATATTACTCCGGTTGCTACGGAATCCGATGCTGATAAAGAGAAACCGGCTCCGAATTCTTCTGATGCAGCTCTCTGGCACCGACTTGATGATATTGTTCGACAGTGGATTTATGGTACTATTTCTAACGATCTCTTAAATTCCATTATTGATGCTGATGATAAGGCAATTGATACATGGAATCGTTTAGAAAATTTTTTCCACAACAACAAGTCTGCCCGGGCACTTAACCTTGATGCGCAGTTTACTAACACCAAACTCGAACAATTTGATGGTGTTAAACCTTATTGCACTCGTCTCAAAACCCTTGCTGACAGTTTACGAAACGTGGGTGATAAGGTATCCGACAATCGGATGGCGCTTCAACTTTTGAAAGGGCTTTCGGAGGAGTATAAGCCTTTTCGTACATCTGTTCGACATATTAGTCCCTTGCCTTCCTTTGATACTCTACGTTCCATGCTTGAACTAGAGGAACAAAGTAACTCTTCGGACCTTGCAATTGAAGCTCGCGAGGAGGCTCTTCTCACCGCCTCTTCCACAGCGTCACACCCTTCTAGTGATCATTCTTCATCTTCTAAAGGAGGGAATTCACGAGGTAGAGCCAAGGGTAAAGGGAAAGGCAGCGGCGGCAAGGGCAAAGGTGGTGCCGGCCGGAACAACCAGCAGCAGCAACAATCTTCGCAGCAGCAGCAACCGCGCCAAGGTGGCGCCTCCTCCCAACAGCAGCAGCAGCAGGGCATGGGGTGGATGTTTCCCCCATGGCCGTACTGGGGCAATGGCCCTTGGGCAACCCCACCTTGTCCGTACCCAGCCCAGGGTCCGGGCCCAAACCCGTGGACAGGGGCAAGGCCGTACCAGCCTCCTTCTCAAGGCATCCTCGGGTCTCGACCTAATCAAGCGTACTTCTCAAGCGCTCCATCTTCTCATCCGGGTTCTGTTCCTACCAACATTGAACAAGCTATGCACACAATGTCTCTCACCGATCCAAATTACTATATGGATACCGGGGCAACCTCTCACATGACGAATTCCCAAGGTAACTTATCTCCATATTTTAATTTGAGTAATCATGCTAATAATGCTATTACTGTTGGCAATGGTAGTAAAATACCTATTAAAGGTTATGGTCACGAATGTCTAAACCAAAACACTCTTCAACTCAAAAATGTCCTTCATGTCCCAAAAATTATTAAAAACCTAATATCAGTTAGAAAATTCACCACTGACAATCATGTTTCTGTTGAATTTGATCCGTTTGGGTTTTCTGTGAAGGATTTGCAGACGGGGAGCAAAATAGTGAGGTGTAATAGCAGTGGCGATCTCTATCCTTTTCTCACTGATCGTCAAATCATTTCACCTACCACCCCTTCAGCTTTTGCAGTTGTCTCTCCTAGTTTATGGCATTCCCGTTTAGGTCATCCGGGACATGCAATTCTTAGTAGTCTGCGTAGTAGTAATCTTATCAAATGTAATAAGGCTTCAAACGATATTTGTCATTCTTGCCCATTGGGAAAATTAATAAAAACGCCTTTTACAGATTCTTTATCTCATACTACTATGCCTTTTGACATTATTCACAGTGATTTATGGACATCTCCGATTCTTAGCTCACTTGGTCATAAGTATTATGTTCTCTTTCTTGATAATTACACGAATTTTTTATGGACGTTTCCTATTTCTTCTAAATCTCAAGTCTATAATCTTTTTATTCGTGTCCGAACTTATATTCGAACTCAATTTGAGAGAGAAATTAAAGCTTTCCAATGTGATAACGGCCGTGAATTTGAAAATGATCCCTTTAAGCAATTTTGTCAAAAATATGGAATGCATTTTAGATTCTCATGTCCATACACCTCTCCTCAAAATGGCAAATCGGAACGAAAAATTAAAACGATTAACAATGTTGTTCGTACGCTCCTTTGTCATGCTTCTATGCCTCCTTCTTTTTGGCATCATGCACTTGAAATGGCTACATACCTTCACAATATCATGCCCACAAAAATACTTGGTTATAAATCACCTACTCAGATCTTATATCAAAAAACTCCGGATTATTCACATCTACGTGTCTTTGGGTGTTTATGTTATCCTTTGATTCCCTCTTCCAAGATAAATAAACTCCAATCCCGGTCTACTCCATGTGTCTTTCTTGGATATCCATCCAATCATAGGGGGTATAAGTGTTTTGATATGTCGAGTCGTCGTATTATAATAGCCAAGCATGTGTGGTTTGATGAGTCGGTTTTTCCATTCTCTAAGGTACACACTCCCCTCCCTCATACATATGATTTCTTAAGTGACACTTCCAGTCCTTCGGACATTCCTATGTATCGTTCTATTCTTGAGTCGGGTATTGCTCCCTTGGATGCTACTTCACAGCCTGTACCGCACCCCACCCGCGGCCAGGACACCCATACCGCAGCCAGCCCGCAGCCTACCCTGCCTTCCCCTTCCCCGCAGCACACTCGCGACCATACCCAGCAAACCGCGACCCTCCTGCGGAACCCCCTGCAGCAAGGCAGTGGCAGCCTACCTCCTGTACCCGCTGCTAATGCCGAGCTGCACTCCCACCCCAGCCAACCGTGCACTCCACCTGTCAACGTACAGCAGGGGATGCACCCTTTTGTACCCGCTGCCAATGATAGGCAACCACCACCTTTTGCCATCACATCATCCTCTTCCCACTCCTCTCAACCATCGCATTCCATGAACACCCGTAGCAAACATGGAATTTTTAAACTGAATCCTAAATACCATGACCAGGCCAATCATACTACTACCTCCATATCACCCATTCCGAAGAACCCTGTTCAGGCCATTCGTGACCATAATTGGAAAATTGCTATGCAGGAAGAGTATGATGCTCTTATTAAAAATGGTACTTGGGATTTAGTCCCGCGACCGTCTGATGTCAATATTATTCGGTCTCTATGGATTTTTCGGCATAAGACTAAGTCTGATGGTTCTTTTGAAAGACATAAGGCTCGTCTTGTTGGTGATGGTAAGACACAGAGGGAAGGTATTGACTGTGATGAGACTTTTAGTCCGGTTGTTAAACCAGCTACTATTCGGGTGGTGCTTAGTATTGCTTTATCCAAGTCTTGGCCAATTCATCAATTGGATGTTAAAAATGCTTTCTTACATGGTAATTTAAATGAGACTGTTTACATGTACCAACCAATGGGGTTCAAGGATCCTAGTCGACCTGATCATGTTTGTCTTCTCCGTAAGTCTCTCTACGGTCTCAAACAAGCCCCCCGAGCTTGGTATCAAAGGTTTGCTGATTTTGTGGCGTCCATTGGATTTTCCCATAGCAAATCTGATAATTCATTGTTCATTTTTCGCCATGGTACTGAAACTGCTTTTATCCTACTTTATGTTGATGATATTATCTTAACTGCTTCTTCAGAATTTCTTAGGCTTCGAATTATTTCTCGCCTTGCATCTGAATTTGCTATGAAAGACTTGGGTCCACTGAGCTATTTCTTAGGTATTGCTGTCTCCCGGGACAAATCTGGTTTATTTTTGTCTCAAAAGAAATATGCTCAGGATATTATTGCTAAAGCAGGTATGACTTCTTGCAAACCATCTCTTACTCCTGTTGATTCCAAAGGGAAAATGAGTTCTTCATCCGGCGATCTTTATGAGAATGCTACTCACTATCGTAGTCTGTGTGGGGGTTTGCAATACTTGACTTTTACTCGTCCGGATATTTCTTATGCTGTTCAACAAGTTTGTCTGTTTATGCATGCTCCACGGGTTGAGCATATGAATGCTTTAAAGCGTGTTCTTCGCTATGTTCAAGGTACGCTTAACTATGGTTTGCACATGTCTAAGTCATCTGTTAGTTCTCTTTTGTCCTACACGGACGCAGACTGGGGCGGGTGTCCCGACACTCGTCGTTCTACGTCAGGTTATTGTGTGTTTCTAGGTGATAACCTGATATCTTGGTCAGCAAAACGACAACCAACTCTGTCTAAGTCTAGTGCTGAAGCAGAGTATCGTGGGGTTGCAAATGTAGTCTCTGAATCATGTTGGGTTCGAAACTTACTTTTCGAGCTAGGTTTTCCTATTTCCAAGGCTACATTGGTTTACTGTGATAATGTAAGTGCCATCTATCTTTCCAGTAATCCGGTACAACATCAACGTACCAAACATATTGAGATGGACATACATTTTGTTCGTGAGAAAGTTCAACGGGGTGAGGTTCGAGTACTACATGTACCATCTCGTTATCAGCTTGCCGACATTTTTACTAAAAGTCTCCCTCGGGTATTATT
Organism: Solanum pennellii; assembly: GCF_001406875.1. Classification (NCBI taxonomy): domain Eukaryota; kingdom Viridiplantae; phylum Streptophyta; class Magnoliopsida; order Solanales; family Solanaceae; genus Solanum; species Solanum pennellii. The sequence continues at coordinate 76,306,399 of NC_028645.1, forward strand.
TGATGATTTCCGGCACAGTCTCAACATTCGTAAATCTCCCGTTTCGACTGCGGGGGTGTGATAGATTATGGAAATAATCTATTTATTGTACAATATCTTTTGGTAAATATTCTAATTAGTTGTCATCTTTTATATTTAGCAATTATCTTTGTAATTGATTATTATCTATGTAATTGATAATAATCTCCGTAATTATCTCTTGCCTAAAATTAGGCTTGTACACTTTTGTATATATTGATTATTCAGTGAATGAGAATGACACGGCAAACATTCTTTTACAAACCATCCAAAAAGACTAGGCTCAAAAGTTATACACAAGGAACCAGAATCAATAATTTCCCCTGAACATTAAATAATGCCACTAGACTATGGCCTATGTTACATAGTCTATATATGTAGCTAAACAATAATATCACCATATATACTATGGCTTATGATACAAGCAAGTTAGGTATATAAATATCAATGATGAATGAAACTCTATTTTGAGCTAAACAATAATGTCACATTATTTAAGCGCATATTTGTATGATAAAAAATTACTAAATAAAAAATGTACGTAGAAATCTTGATATAGGTCTCTATGAAATTCGATAATTTTTTAACCTAATAGGGTTGTTACACACAAACAAGTTATAGTATATAACAAACTAGGAATTTTAATAACATGCATAATAGTCGATCACTAATATGTTAGTTGCTGATGAAATGACATAAACAGTGAGAATTTATAAAGTTGATCATGTAGTATGATATATTGTTGTTGTCTAATAACAATAGTTAGTACATATTCCAAATGAATCTTATCTAGAATTTGGAGAGGTCCATGCAGATGCAGTAAACAAACTAGTATCCTTCCACCCTAGCCTTAATGTTCCATCACCTTGTACTAGGCTATAACCATGAGCTGGTGGGAACATATTTAGTATCAATTGAGCTTGTGCCATTGAATTTGTACTCATTGGCACTTGAATGAATCCATTTTTTGATAGTTCACTCCTCCAATGCCTAAACTTATCCTCCCCATTTCTTGCTGGCCCTCCAATTGCTAATATGTTATTGATTTCTCTGTAAAGTAGGCCGTGTTCGACACTATGTCTGCTTGAATCATCACTCTCCAAGAAGGCTCCTAACGAGTCGAATATGGTTGAGTAGTAATGGAGGGATCCCACGAATCGGTCCAAGAAACTACCCCCTAGTGCTATTTCTTGTTCTACTAGTGTCACAACTCTTGGTGATAGTTGTTGGAGGAGTCTCATTGTTTTCCAATCAGGGCCAGTGGCATCATACAAAGAGTGTTGCACCCAATGTATGGCTATAGCCTCTCCCCTGCTAATTTTGAACGTTGATATGTCGATTTCCCCTGCTTTCCCCACAATTGGATGGAACTCAAATGACATACCAAGGCGTTTGGCGAAATTGGAAAGTTGTTTTCCTGTCTCAATCAATAGTTCCATTGATGTACCTATTCCTGTCATTGTAACATGTGGAGGCCCTTCCATACGAGTGGCGAGGATGTGAAACAAAGCCGGCCATTGTAGACCTTGCATGATGTCTACATCAATGATATGGACTCTGTCTCGACGATGAAATGCCTCAAGGATTGCTTGGTTAGAGGTGAAATGTGCAAATTTTATGAATGGTGAGATGTTGTTGAAGGCTTGTAAAGCAGTATGAACAGTCTTGTAATTGATCAAAGGGGAACATATACCTAACCATGAGCTGATGACTCTACTAGCCATTGCTTTGGCAAAATAAGCCACTACTCTTTCAGCACAAGAGGGTCCATATGGTGATGCCATTTGTGTTAACTCAAGTAACACTCTATGAGCTTCTCCCAAATTATCAACTGATACAGCAACAGCACCTTCCAAAAGAAGTGTGATCAAGTTTAGTCCTTGATCATCTAGTCCACTCATTCCTTTAACCCCCATCTCATCTCTGGCGATATGATGATCGTCATGAGTAGTAGAGTTCCATTCATGTTGTTGTTGTTGTTGATGTCCTCCAATCCCCTCGGAATTAGAATCTCTTCGCGCAATTTTGTTAGGCCTTAGCTCTCCTAATAATGCAGAGACATGATATGTCGTTGTGTCTGTATCACTAAATTCATTTTCAGGCAAATCTTCAATGAGTAGTTGCCTAGTGACTTGCTCAACCCATTGGGAAAGTTCATTTCTTTGATCAGGATTATTAGCGCGATTTTCGGTGATTAATGTCTTGGAGGGATGATTAGGGGAACAATAATCCCATTGTTCATTGGGTTGATCAAGAGGAGTATGTTGATGAATTAATTCAGACTCTCCTTTCATCATGTTTTTATAAGATAAATGAAAATAAAATTTGAGGAGAATTGAGTTGTCTTATAATAAAATGTACAAAGAAATGGTCGTAGGTTTAGGTTATTAGTTTATGATTGAATAAATGGGCCGGCATAATAAGACATGCATATAAAGTTGAGATATTAATGGACAAACAAACCACAAGACAGTTCAAATGCTGATTTTATCTTAATTAATTAATTAATTTTTTTACATCATGATATAAAAATAATTCATAATACATTCTATTGATCTGTCATCAATTAACTCTAGTACTACAGCTCCTTAATCAAAAGTTTAACCTGATCGAGTTTGTTGAGTCGGGAATCTCCTAGAGGAAAAGTATCAGATCGCAATCCCCATGTGTTTTCTCGATCGAGTTTATCACCTCTCGTATGTTATTTGCTGCTAGTAAACAAGAAATGGGTGATCCACGAATCATGAAAAATTGTATTATTCATAAGATGTGTCTACGCTCAATGTGTTGGCTTATCACTAGTAAATATAGTTAACAAAAAATTAAGTTATCTATTGATGATAAATCACGCATAATCGTTTTATTAAAATTAGTAACAGCATTCAATTCTATCAAATTAATAATCCAAATGCGTGTCACTGAAATGGAAGGTACATGAATATAACTTTTTTTTTTCGTTCGATATCCGCTTTAAAGTTTGAAGTAGGATTGTTTCGAGCTATAGTTAGTTGTGCAATAATATACCATCTTACTTCAAATCTTGATATATGCATGTAGAAGCAAATATTTATATATCGACATGTAGAAAAATAATATAGTTCTAGAAAAAGTTAAATAGATTTGCTTGTTATTTTCCTTATTAGAGATATAATTATGGAATAGTAAAATCAAAGCAATATTATTGAGAAAACCTAGTAGATGAGCTTGGACATCTCAACCGAAAAATGAAATTTTCTATTTAAACATAGCGTTACCAACAAAATATTTTTTTTGGAATCTACTATGTACATACAAATTACAAAACATGATTTTCACATGTTTGTTAAATCCTAGGATGCATCATTTATTCTTTACCATAAGTAGTAATTTATTTTTAAAAAAATCCACATCTTACAAGAAGCAAAGACCTTAATCGTCATTGGGAAGGATACATTAGAACACTATATACATATAATAATAATATCTCGATATATCAGTCATGCAACTTTCACACAAACGCTATATAGAAAGGGTCGACTGTAATACCTTGTTTGATAGACTTTTGTAAATCTAAAAAGGATAACTAATACATTAGTTATACGCTCTGGATCGTTTGGCAGAAACAATCTGGATTATTGAGATATGAATACATAGTAATAGACCTAATAGAAATAGAGGTGAATCCAAGACTATACCTATTTAATAAAATTTTGAACCAAAATTATTGTGTCCAAACGAACATGTGCTTGCTATCAAATACTGGATCCGCGTCTGGTTACTAAAGGCCAGAAACTGAACCAGTCATTTGAATATGCGATTACTTACGCGTACTCTGGTATGGTTTCAAAGCAAGTGAAGAAAGAACAAGTAATAGAGAGACAGATCAAAGTTGTCATTCATGACCTATATATCTTAATCAAAAGATGAGGACTGTTGCAAGCAAATTCTAACAATATTAGTTTCATATCCAACATAACCATTTTTCTTTGATATCAGCCTAAATACTTACATCCCTGATCAAATAGCCACTAACCAACTGCCAAAACTTTGCTAACAACAGTTCAACAAGCTCTCTATATATCATGGAGGCATGAGATTTACAAAGCTTCCTTGGGATTTCTGAGAATTACTTGACTCTGATCCTTCTGACTCGTCCTCTGTTGAAAACAAGGCAGAAATAGAAGACAAAACTGAGTTCTTGACCATAGCGGAAAAGGATACTGTAACCAAAAATATCATCCAAGATGAAGCTAATTTATTTCTTTCTGAATCGGTATTATCAAAGTCAAGAATTAAATAGAAGGGAAGTGTGATAAATACTCTCCTCGTAAGATGAGGAAATGACATAAACTAAAATAACATGCAAAAAGACCACTGATTCTCTCAAGATACTACCAGCATAGGACTTCAATCCCCATGTATAAAACTGTTGAGTTTGACACAGATAATTATAGTATTTCATTCTAAATCAGATGAGAACCAAAACAAACACACGGGAAGAATCAACCAAATTAGATGCATTCCTAAATAAAGAGATGGGATAGGTAAGTATACCAAATAGTGCTTTGATTGTTGGCCTCTTTGACTTGGTATTCTTCTTCTTCAGTTCAGCTGCGGAAAAAAATGAGACCTCAAAGTCAGTTAACTTTCACAGAGCAATGAAGAACCACCACAAAGGAAAAAACTTTGTCCAAAGTACTTGCATCAACTTTTCACAAGGAACACCAGATTCCTCAATATTATTCCTGTACTCTTTGGCTTCAGCTTCTTTAAGCACCGTACTTTCAAGTTTATACAATTAAGATACTAATAATAAAGAAAAAGGCAGAGAACATAGCAACTAGAAGAAGCTAACAAATGAGGTCCGGCTATTAATATATCTTAAATTTAATACCCACTGTGCTATTGTGCTTTGAAATCATGAAGTTGGATCTCATCTTAGCTTACAAAAATGAGATCGAACTCTAAAAACAATATTACAACCTAGAGATATCCAGGAGGTCCATACATGCAGAAGCATGAAGTGATTCAAGAAGACCCCATCTATGTAAAAAGAGAATGAAAATGCTGCATCAGCAATTGTCTTAAAATAACATAACAAACATCTTATATCTTATAAATCATATTTTCTCCAGTTTGACACTCTAGTTGTTTCCGCCATGTCACAGTCCTCTGGACTTAATGAGAGAGAGAGAGAGAGGGAGAGATACCCATTCCAGACGCTTGATAATCATTCACGATTTCAAAGTTTTTGTATGTATAACCCACAAAATTGATGTCCTTCGATGAGAGCATCTGCAAAAATGTAGGTAAGAATGAGACAAGGAGGGAATTGACAAAGGTGAAAAAACTGTAGGGTCCAACGAATAATGAATACGACAATAAAAATAACGGAAACAGAAAACCTAAGGATCACCATGAAAAACAAACAAGAGAAGTCCAACTGCGGACATTTCTAAAGTGGGAATCACTGTTAAGGTATGCCTAAATATCCAACCATGTAATGTAGCATCTATTAAGGAGCCCTAACGTATATCTGCTTTTTCCCTCAATCAGTTTGACTTGCTACTCTATTCTTTCTGACCTTAATCCAGTTTCAGCACCAACACTATGCAACTTCAAGTTGCCCAAAATTTGCACAGTTACATCACTATTCAACTAATCAGTAAAGTCCTTCCACGACTTCAATAAAAAGGCAGAATTACCACACACAGCTTGAGAACTTCTTTGCAACATTCCAATATAGACATGGCTCGGACATGTCTGCTACACTGTTGAAAGCATCTGAACTCTCTTCACTATTCTGATAAGCACAAGTATTCCCCATAGGAAAAGGTGTCTCTAGCAAGTTTACATTAAAAGTTTCTAAACAGTTCTCCGTTTAATTTTTTGTAATTGCAACGGGCATAGATTGCAAAACTTTTTAAGACAAAGGGCGCCAAAGTTAAAGGAAGAAACAAGGGGAAGATGGAGAACAGACAATTCAAGTACTACTACAGAAAAATCAACCTTATTGTTCATCAATGATAATTTACACTCGGACAAAGGTTATTGTGAATATCTCGTCTGAAACTTCAGCAAGCCATTATGCGTGCCATGTTTATAATTATCACTAAAATTGCAGTAGAAGAGTCATATTCATCAACTCTGTGTTAGATGCCCTCCACTCTTACATGATGTCCTTATCTCCAATCTCAGCAAGTGTTATTAAAAGACTAGAAAACATTAGAAGATCTTTCTTGTGGCAAGGAAATAAGGAGAAGAAAGGTTTCTATTTGGTGAAATGGAAGGCATTAACAGTGAGTAAGAAGGAGGGGGCAGACTGGGACGCAGAGATCTGAAGTTCCAGAACAAGGCTTTAAAAATAAAATGGCTTTGGAGATGACACAAGAAGACCAAATGTGTCATGAGTGGCACCCATTTAACCTCCTAGGTGGGCAAACCAATGAATTCAGCCCCAACTTATATTTATTGTTCAACTTGCGAAATACAAACCATAATGCAGAAACTCAAATCTTGTCAATGTAAGTAACACAAATCTACTAAAGTCTATTAAATATCGTCTCCCAAAACCTAAAAGTCATCACATCAAAGACATCTAATTTCCAAATACTAAGAGTATCAAAAACAAAAATAAATGAATGTAGTAGTTTGTGTCCGAAAACTAAGGACATCATACCATGACCGAGAGGATCCAACACGAGCTCAAACGAACAGCTCACCCTGGAACCTGATGTGTTGGAGATTGGGTAGATTGATGGAGAGTTGAAGTCGCTAGTAAAATTGTTGCACTCCACAAAAGGATAACAAAGAAAAACACAAGGAGTCAATACAAAGAGATATCACTAGTCAACTCAAAATAGAAATTAATATGTATAAAGTAATAAAAAACCCAACTATAGCACTTAGCAGGTTTCAAGCAACAAACAACAACAGGAAAAAGTGACAACAACACTGAAGCAAGTATGTAATCAGTCCTCATGTGTGTTCTGATATTGTGGACGGATTACGTACTTGCTTAAGTGATGTTGCCACTTGGCCATGCTGATTGTTGCTTGCCACCTACTAAGTGTTGTAGTTGTTTTCATATTATTACTTTATGCATATTAATTTCTATTTTGAGTCAGCAGATGATATCTACTAAGTATATGTTGCCTGTACTGATCCCTACTTGTGTTTTCCTTCATTTTCGTTTTGTGGAGTGTAACGAGTGTACTAGCGACTTCGACTCGCCCTTAGGTCTAGCCAATCTCCAGCACATCAGGTTTCAGGATGAGCTATTCATTCAAGCTCGTGTTGGATTCTCTCGGTCATGGCATGATGTCTTTAGTTTTCGAACACAAGCTACTTTATTTATTTATTTTGGTGTCTTTGATACTCTTAGAATTAATATTTAGAGATTAGATGTCCTTGATATGATGATTTTCAGGTTTTGGAAAACAATATTTCATAGACTTTAAGTGGATTTGTGTTACTTACATTAATAAGATTTTAGCTTTCGCATTATGATTTGTATTTCGTAAGTTGAATAATAAATATAAGTTGGGGTTTTGAATTCACTGGTTCGTCCACCTACTCGTGACTCGTTTTGGATCGTGACAAACTTGGTATCAGTAATCTCATTGGTTCGGTGATCTATCACACAAGGACAAGTCTAGTAGAGTCTTGCAGTACGGCATGGGGTCGCCTTCACTTTTCTTCGAGAGTCTATAAATCTTTAGGAAAACATCATTATTTTTATTTTTTTTAACAAGGAAACCCGCAGCCGCTACCCTTTTGGGTGCTCACAGGGTAAAACCCCGCTCCTATGCAATAGCTCGCAAACCACATAGAGGAAAACATCATTATTTCCTTCTTTCATGCGATTACTTGAATCCAATTGGTATCTAAGTGATACAAATTAGTATTTGACCTCCTTGACTCAATTTCACATATGGTTAGAACAACGGCAACAAAAGTGGCAACAACAACACCAGTTAGATAGGATTCATCCTTGGAAATAAGCATGTCACCCCGATTGACCACATAACATGCATTGACTGGTGACCTACATTATATTTTTTTCAAGTTCTTAACGATTTCCTTGTTGATTATCATAAGCTTCTTTATAAGATGAATATAGTGTAGAGGCTTGGTGTTTGAGTTTGTGAATTGTGACATACCAGTTTTAAGGAGATGCTAAAGTGTGGTGGCGGTCTCATGTTGAATGTCGACCAGTAAATGCACTAACTATTACTTGTGCAACATTTTCTAGCTTCTTCATGGAGAAGTATATACCCCGAGACTTTGAGAGATATAAGGAGAGATGAGTTCCTGAATAGAGAGCAATAGGAGATAATTGTTGCAGCCTATGAAGCCATATTTCATGCTTTATCCAAATATGCGACTCAGACTCAGCTACAGTCTGGAAGAGCGGATCGTTGCTTTGTAAAGGGATTGAGGTCAAATTTACAGATTCAAGCTTTGTAGGTGGCTGCTTTAGAGTTATGAAGTATGTTACTCTTGTAATCGACCTGATTTAAGAACGCGAATCGCTGGGCTTGAGACAGAACAAATTTGATAATATTTTGCTAGTTATTCCATGTGTGGATCTGTGTGGGCTATTTGGGTACAATCTTCTCGATAGGTATGATGTGTTCTAGTGATGAATCTAATAGACTTTCACAATATGGTACTAGTGTTATGTGGAAATAAATACGTCAATTTTCAAGTGTGGATACTAAATACTTAAAGAGTTATCAATTGTATGACATGTTCAGATAATGAGATCCAATGTTGTATTCACATTTGAGAAACAAACTAGTTTGTTATAAAGGATGCTTGTATTGAGCATTATTTTCAAGGATGATTTTAGTGGTGGATCGTTAGAACGATTTTGATTCATTTAGGTTGTGAAGTTGTATCTTGAGGATTCTAAATGAGGATTGATGATTTTATCTTAAGCTCCAAAGGAGTGGATTGATATCGGAATGACAAACTTATGGGTAAAAAAAAGTCAGTTGAATGCAATTGAAGATTTTATAAAGAAAGTGCGTATAAAATTTGGATTAGTCTTTGGATTTGATTGGTATAACTGGATTTGAGGTGTCATATCGATGAAAAGGTTGACTTCGTGGTGATGGCAATGACTAACTGAATATGATGGTAATAGGAGTAGCCTATGTGGTGATGGCAATGGCTACCAATCATCAAATGGTAGAATGGCCTTGGAAGCACATTTGGAAGGCTAAGATACTATATCAGGTTTCATGTTTTCTCGCTTTCGGCAAGAGAAACAGCTCTTAATCAAGATAACTTGATGTGAAGAAGGATGACTATCTTCCCTAGGTGCTACCTATGTGGGGAAACTACAGACACAATAAATCATATTTTCCTCCATTGCAAAATAACTCAAGTAGGAAGGATGTTCCTGGCACTCAGAAATATCACATGGATAATGCCTGAAAAAATTTCTGAAACTCTATCAAGTTGGAGAGAGTCAGGTTTGTAGGTCAGAGACAGAGGAAGATGGAGAATGGTTCCAGCTTGCAGGGAAAGAGAGGAGTTCCAGATGTTTTGAATATAGGATCAATTCTGTCCGCAGATGAAGATGAAATGTATTTTTCTCTAATATTTTGGTGTAGACAGTCTCACTCGGTAGAAACTGTTGAATTCTAGATGTACTAGACTCCCTCTAGAAGACGAGAATAGCTCCTGTTTCTAAGAGTCTTTTGATGTAAATATAGTGCAAGAACAACCAATGTACTGATTGATCTTGATCATATATAGAAATATACAACGTTACGAATTTCAAGGAAAAAGAAAGTAGAACGTAATCCCACATGATGCACGAGAGTGAATACCTTCCTCCAAGGACCAGATCTTGATGCACTCTGAGAACGTGTTTCAGACTGCTGAGAACAAGAAGATAACAAAAGCGAGTTAAGCAAATAATAGTGAAACACATTAGCAAAAGAAAAAAGGTACATCAATACCTCTTCAAACTTCTCAAAGTTTTGAGTGTCCAACTCATCAGTAACCTCAGGGATGAAGGCGGCATCAATATGATAGATTCTGTCCCAGTCTATTCTTCTAAACCACGGGTGGACCTGATATAGAAGAAAGAAAAAAAAAAGAAAAAAGCAGGCAATTTACAATTTGCAATTACACAGAAACTGATAAAAGAACATAGAATAGGACACACCATACAACACCTTTATTTCATCAGCACCATTCGAACCTAGTCGCTGGGTGACATGGCAAAGGAGTTTGCCAATAAGATCTTCCGCTTCTGAAGATAGCTTAGCTTCCTCAGGAAACTTTAAATGTGATTTCCAGTTTACGATCTGCAGGTACAAGGATATGATTATACAGATGATAAGATTCTAAGAGATCTCTCCAGTAATTTCTTTGTGAAAAAGAACAATGGTTTGTGGAAAATCAAGGATAGAGTTGCTTAGAAGATGAAGAGATCAATCCTGATATTTCAGGGAAAGGAAAAAGAAAAGTGGAAAAAGGTTCACTATGAAGCCAATAAGAAAAAAGAGAGTAAAAAAATGTAGATATAGATTTTAGGAAAAAAGCTTTAAAATAAGGGGGAAAATAGTAGTAAATCGACCATGGCAATGTGCAGAGCTTTTCTTATGCCTGTTATGAATGATGATATGTATGATTACACTAGCCAATCCTCACTCTGGGATTCCATCATTTATCTTTCTAAGCCTCTACTCCTACCTTGTTAAGCGTTTCTTTTCTTTTTTCTTTTGAAATTTTGTTAAGCCTTTCTTTTATTTATTTATTTCATAGAACTATCACATTGAGCTAATAAGTATAAAGTTAATGGGTGGGGGAAAAACCAATTTCGCATTCTTCCATTTCCAATTTCTATTACGAGCTTATCTTTTTAACCTTCTGCCCTACCATAATAATGTTTCTTAATTAGTACTTCTTAGGATTAAACCTTTCACATCTTCTCTGGAATTAAATAAAGCAATGTAATAAAGAGTTAGCACATATAATATTGGTAATGACTGGAGATTTAGTTGGAAGTATAATCCTATGTAGGACGAGAGAAGTTCATCAGGGTGGGGAATTAATAAGAAGTTAAGAACATCCTTCAGGAAAGATAATTGGCATGGGAAAGATATTCTACAGATAAAAATGGAATTAGACAATGATCATAAAAGTAGAACTCTCTTGTCCTTTGTCCTTCTGGAGATTACCCATTCTAAAAGATTATAATATTATTCAAAAATGAAGATTAGATGATCATAAACATTTGCAGGGAAGAAAGGAATTTGGGGGGGGGGGGG
>NC_028645.1:76318115-76382955 GCF_001406875.1 Solanum pennellii
GGGGGGGGACGACGACGAAGACGGGAGCTAGATGATCAAACAAAATACAGCTTTTGTTTAGGTTGAATTTAAGAAACATAAAAAATAAAAATGATCCTCTTCTCAAAAGTTTTAAGGGCATTGAATTTTCTCCTTTTTAAACTACCAAATCAAGTGGAAGGGCATATAGAAATCATGTTTGCAGTTGAAGTGGTTTTCTGAGTCAAAAACAGTTAAAGTACTTCGGTTATACTCCTTAGATTTCTCAAGGCCTTGAAAATTATATATTTTCCCTAAATGACTAGAGACGCTAAAAGTTACAATCGAGTGAAATAAAAGCAAAGAGATGAGATCTTTTTATTTTAAAAAATCGGTTAAGAACCTGATACTTGTTTGATCTAAATGTCTAGTCCTTTTAGCTAAGTACCAAAAGTATGTTTAAATAGTTCTTGGCAGATGAAGAAAATATTTCAGAGGTTTGAATAAGATGATAGGAGAGCATAGTAGAACTGTCCCAATGAGGAAGATACAAATTACGGAATAAACCAAGGGAAACATATACAAGTAGATTCAATGATGATCGTTAATGGCAGCATTCTGAAGGCTCACCTTGCGACATGTTGACATGGGATCATCAGAATAGAAAGGTGGATAGCCCACTAGCATTTCATACATAATAGCACCAAGTGACCACCTGAAGAACAAGAGCAAATGTATGCCAAATACATGAGGACAAAATATATAAGGACGTGGATTAACACCCCTCCCCCCTTCTCAAAAAAGGAAACAGGAATAGACCTCAAATAACGAAAACTAGAGAGGAGAGGACACAGTAGGCAGGAGTGAGAAAACAAACTTGTACAACTTGGAAAAACTTAAACATAAGATCACATTTTCCAGAAATTAACAAAAGCAAAGAAGGTAAAACTCAAAGAGCCCGTTCATATACATGAGAAAACTGTACTGACCAGTCACACTCCATTCCATAACCTTTCTTCAGCAGGACTTCAGGAGCTATATAGTCTGGTGTACCCACTGTAGAATATGCCTGGGTTTCCGCAATTGGAGGAATTTAGTTAGTAAGAGATTGACTTCTTCTCAGTGTTATTAAAAGCAAAAAGAATGAAAAAGTAACAGGGTCCATAGAGTTTGAAGTGATAAGTGAAGCTCACATTTTTTACAGATATTAAAATATATCAATGTATGAATTTAGTATGATAAAATTAAATTGCAATCAAAATAACTAATTTTAGCATGTAATATACAATAATGTTGTATTGATCCAACTCCTCAAAGTCGAAATTCAAGAAAGGGTTGATTCTTGTCGGAATCACTTTGTGCACCATTATTTGAAGCCCACATATGAAGCGATAGCAGCTCGCTTCACAATGGCTCATACGAACACAGCTTCACCAACCAAACAAAATCAACTATAAAATGATCCACAAAACCACATGAACTTTGCTACTTCAGGTTAGGTGGTAAGAAATATGGTCATTGTGTAGAAAATACACACTCAAACCCCACAACTAATAACTCAATCCCTCTATTATTGTGGGACATTCTAAAAAACAATCAACATTTGGAGCGTGGACAATATGACATGAGGTCCAAACATTGAATAAACCAAGATTAGGGTTGTTCAGGATGTGATACATGTTAAGAAAATAGACCTCGGTCCTAACCCACCCCCAAAAGCTAGTTCACAAGATGAGAATCGCCCAATACCATATAAGGAGACAACAACCCACTTCCACAAGCAATATGGGGCATACTAATTGTCATCATATACCAATTTTAATGATTGTTCCATCTACATTACCAACAGAAAAATGACAGTGCAATAAGAGGGCAACCAGTGTCTTCTGAAAGAATAATACAGGGAAGTTAACCAAAAAGATACCCAAAGGGTGGAGACTCACAAGTGTCCTCCTATTTTTCTGCCAATGTTGTAATTGTTCTTGCTGAGTGCGTTTTGGCGCAGAAGACCCATCACTCCGAGAAGCTCCATGGGCACTATCACCCCCTGCGAAATCCTTCTCTTCTAGGGTGCTGCAGTCTAATGGCTTACAAAGACCAAAATCTGATAGTCTCAAATGACCGTATCTATCAAGCAGCAGGTTGTCAGGCTTAATGTCTCTGCAGCAAATAAAGTGTAGGGGAAACAATATTAGGATGGGTGTTTTTTTTTTGAAACTGTTATTAGGATGTTTGAAGAGGTCCAGAACAAATGAAGCAATAAAACAAAACAAATTGCAACCAGGTATCAAAAGAAGTTATGACCTGTGTATATAGTTATGTATATGGATAGATTCTATAGCCAAAACAGTCTCCGCAACATAAAATCTGGCTTCATCTTCAGTTAGTGTATCCTTCCTCATGAGTAGGGTCATCATATCACCACCAGGTAGATATTCCATGATAAGATAAAGAAACTCGTCATCTTGGAAAGAACAATACAGTTTGACAATGCAATTACTGTCCACCTCTGCGAGCAGATTCCTTTCAGCTTTTACATGCTCAACCTAATAAAATCCAACAGCTAAGGACCAGTAAATATAGTAGCAGAACTTAAGGGAATCTGATGTTCATACTCATATACCTGTCCTCTACGAAGCATTTCTGATTTCTTAAGCTTTTTCATCGCATATACATGACCCGTTGTTTTCTCCCTACAAACTCTTACCTGTAATGGGAAAAAAGACGAACGTTTACATCCTTCAGACTTTCTGAGACGGGAATTTCCTATCCACAGTTCATGATATCGAGCTCAGAAATATTTTGCAGCTAGAGCAGTGTGTTGAAAGTATAATACAAGCACTCCAAGCATATTCAACAGATCATTAGTCCGACTACTACATTAGCAGATCATGGGGCAACCTGCTTATATGATGTCATCCCGTAACTGGCAAGATTCCACCTAATGGAGATTCATTACAAACTTGTGACTGATGAAGGAGAGCACTACCCAGCAGAAAACACAAATTTTCTATCTTTGACAAAGACATTATTAAGAAACCTTAGGTTTTACATGAGAAAGAATGAGAACTGTATCAACTGGATCTGTACAAAACCTTTTTCTCGATAGAAGCAACACCTTACAATTACCTCGCAAGTAAATTAAATTGAAAAAGGGAATAAAAAGCTCAGGTAACAAGAATGTGTTGCCCATTAATCCATCCAAGAAGGCTTGATTAAGGGGCAGATCCTCATGAAAGGGTGAGGTGAGAATTCCTTATTGCTCATTAGAAGGTCATTAGATTCACACAGAAGCTTCAGATGTCTAGTTTTCTATTTTTGCCCATGGAATGACAAGTAATTGTGAGGGAAAGGAGTCGCTCCTCACTCTGTTACTTAGATTTCACCTTCAAGTAGCACCATGGAGAATAGGCCTAAAATCACCCTCTATCACTAATTGTAGTGTGATCTCTAGCTCTGCTCAGCCACCTCGAATGGATGACACTCTGAAGTTCGTCGCAAGTACAATATATATCTGTATCTCTTAGTGTCTAAGCTAATACTATAGGAGAAGCATATCCAGCAAATCATCTTTTAAGAAGAGGATTACAAGTTTAACACTTCTTGTGATAGAATTAATATCAATCACATATGGGCAAACTATCCCAGGCAGTGGCAAGTAGAATCCCAAGAAAAGATGGAAAAATCCCATCTTCTTGCTTGAAGTCTTGAATAAGCTCTAAGAAAGACCCCCCTCCCATCCTCAGAACTGATAAAGTGCAAGTAAACAGCTCCACAATTTCAACCTATTTAAAGGCACGTACTCATAGTGTTGTTGGTCATATTCATGGTTGCGTAGTAGTACATTCTTAATTTTTCCCCTTTGACAAAAATATAGACTACATCATATTATTACTATGAACTACATATACAAATAATATTATCATGAATATCCATACTGAAGACTTTAATTTCCTACAGAGTTCATCCACCAGGAGAAAAAAGAACTTGACAGTCCGAAGTAACATGTTGTGGTTCAGGGACCCAAATCTAGTTAATGTGGGAATGACTTTATTGTCTTATCATAAAGTATGATATAAGTTTTAACTAGAAATACATGGATATAATATATGCACTCTAAGATTATATTGATAGAGAGAATTTGATATAATATGTTCTTACATATTTCACTCTCCAAATATATGTATACATACATTAAGTTTTACACTCTAATATGGCAGAAATGCTGGAAAGATTAGTCGCTTTGGAAAAGTTAATAAAAAACTCTTGAATCTAGCACTGTATAATAATTTTGAAGTCACTCTGTTCAAGATAGTTTCTACCACCACAAGAAAGACTTAGCCAACCATTTTGACATTCACAATTATTAAGTCCTAGGATAAGTAATCGACTCCTACAGGATTCACTAACTGGTATAGAATTACCTCCCTAACTACAGCACACCTCCATCGGGTCTAACAGACAGCTCAGAAAATATTTGATCGAACCTTATAACTGGCCAAATTCACTTCAAAACTCAAAATGTTCTACAAGCTCTTACTTAGTAGCTAAGGACTCAATTATCTCCTTATTGCCGCCTTAAACAGTTGTCCAACAGTAATGCAGCTGCACCGACATTTAACATCTATACATATCACCTTCTCATGCTTGCATTCAAACATAGAAATCTAGACTTGATCTGAATTTCCTAAGAAGCTTACCCAATCAGTAAGTAATCTCTCCTTTCCTTATTTAGAACTTCCTTTTCTTTTTTCAAGCAAACATCATAAAAACACTTAGCCAAAGTAGTGTTTTATATGTTAGATTTATATGTTAACGTGATTATATGATGCAAATATCACAGGAAAGTAATTAGCCAAAGTAGCATTGACCCACAAATTACTAATTTTATTTTATGCTCTAAAAGGTCGTTTTGGTACGCGAACTAAATTATACTAGGATTGTAATCCCTGGACTAATTTATTCCACCAGGAAAATGGGATGAAATTATAAAGTTGGATAGGATAAGGTGGGATGTCCCAGGATTAAGCCTAGGATAAAATTTTATACGTGTTTGGTAAGATGGTATAAATTTATCAACGCAGTATAAATTTTGGGTCATGACACTTCAGCATCTACATTTTCCAGATTTCAAGGGGAATAAAGATGTAAAATTTACTATTTCATGTGAGATGTTTACCACCCACATTCAGAACAAGTAAAATGAAAACTGTGGTTACAGAGGATTGTAGTAATATCAGAATAAAATTGTACAAGAAACAAACAAAGATGTTAACAGCCAATTAGCTATTTCAAAAGAGATATTACCTCCCCAAATGCACCCTTTCCAATCATTGTTAGTAACTCAAAATCATCAGCTCCCATTTTGTGCCTTTGCAGACGCATGTATTCTGTTTCCTTCTTTTCATGAAATTTCAGTAGATTATTTTGATCTTCCTCTGAGACGTCAGCATCGGCAAGTTTCTTTTCCAGTATACTTCGGCTGGTGACCAAATATTAAAAGAAAAAGAAAATATTTCAAAGCACTTCGTAGGGAGGATAACTCAGAAATATCAAGACTATGCAATTCTTAGGCAGAGCAAAAAGGTCGAGGGTGTTCTTCATTATGTAGTAGATAATTCTGCCAAATCGGGCTAATGAGCTAGACCATGCACCATCTTCTAAAATGAATGAATTAACAGCTAACCAGCAAGACCATGCAGTTCTTCCAAAATGAATGAATGAACTGAATGAAAGAAAGTATTAACATCTGGAATGATGCGACACGAAAGTCAATCCTACTTTTTCCTGCAGTCTCTTCCATGCATTTGAAATTGGCTAATTGACTGGCACAGTCATCGAAGTAAGTTTGACTAGTATGCCATATTTCAATTATACAAGATGCCTTACAAACACCACATAGTTTTACCATAGCACATTTCTCCGTTAGAAACACCTTTAGTGGAATTTAAATATAAACATTTGGAAAAGGTAAAATATGTACTTTATTTATGTCTGTTCCTGCTGATGCAGGAAGGTGATCAAACCTAGCCTTTATCACGATTCGTGACATCATTTTTGTAATTATTATGCAAACCAACTAACTAACTCCAAGCTGAAAATAGATGGGGTAATAGGTTATCAACCATTTGGAAAGATAGGTTAATCTTCTCATCAAATAGCAGATATAAGCTGGAGGAGAGCATATAAGTAATGTTTGCCAAACCAGTGTGACTGGACAATTTCTTCATATAAAAAGAAAAACAGATAATTTTGTCATAACATTTGACATGTATGCAGTATACTGAATATAATATAGGGACAATAAATGACGTTCATGTTTTATAGTTATTAGTTGTGTACAGTTACAAGATAACAAAGCAGATAAAAGCGAGTTATTTGAAGCAAAACAAGCTTAGATAAGGAAACAGCAGGAACATTACCAACAAGCAATTTTACTTTAAATAATTCCTCGAATAGGTTTTAATGGAGATGAAGAAAGAGCGTAATTCCTTTCAACTTCTAAAATATAAGCCCTTCATGGAAGTTGTTGAAAATGAGAAAATTCACAACCACACACCCATGATAAAATTATTCAAGTGTTTTCCTTTTTTCTCCTAAAGTTGCTTAATTCTTGCAGGGAAATACAACCCTGCTAAATATTACTAAAAATGTAAATTTTAACTCATGATACTAAAGATGACTCATAAAAAAAAATACTAGCAAGCATGACGTACCGCTCCTTCCTGTCCTGTAAATTTCTCATCTGCTCCTTGTAATGATTCTCAATGTACTGCTTCGCTGCAGCAACCCTCTGCTTTGTCACATTGGAAGCCTCTTCAGCTGACATAGGCGGTTGGGGCTCTTCTCTTCCACTACCCGATAAATCTTTCTTCCTGGTTGACCTTAAGCGATCCCGCGGTTGAAACTTCTGGAACCAACTTCTTGCTGAATCCATCTACTCTCACTCAGCTTAATAGATGATACACTAGAATCTCTTGAACCACAGACTCATTGTAAACTGACTCTACTCATACCCCAAAATCAAAAACCTATCAAATTCACAGTCAATAAACATGACAGCATCAGTCAATTGCACAAAATTCCAAATTTTTCATGGGTTCTCAAGAAATCAATGTATCATCACCGCACCATGGGACAAATTGTAACAGCCCATGAAAAAAATGAATAATTTTCTACCGAGATCAAGAATTTTCCTCAAATCTTGTAAAATTCAGAGATTTTAGCAACGACCCACATAGATTTGATGCATCAAAACTAAAATTTTGATCTAAAAATTGAACAAAAAATAAAATCCATAAACACCAAATCAACACACAAGGAAAAAAAAAAAGAACAGGCTTACCACCAAATCTTTGTGCTGCAGTAATCCGATTGTTACGATCGTTATATACAGATTAAAATTATAACAAAATTTGAAACAAATAATATTTTTTCAACAATTTTTCATTGAAATGAAAGAGGGAAGAAGAGAGCTAAAGCGGCATTTTCGTTGGTTTAGAAGCTAAGGCTCAGTTTTTCTTTTTTTCTTATTGCCCTCTTCGATTCCCACACTCCCTTGTTTTGCCCGCCTTCCATATTTATACCCATTTTCTCTCACGTTATAAAATAGGTTTAAACTAATACACTCACATTTATTTTTTAATCCTAAGTTTTACGTTTCGATAAAAACAGATCCAGAATTTAAATTTTATTTCATTTTTATAACAATCTCAAGTGAATAACTAATAATTACTATTATTGTTATGTTACATTTTTTGAAAGTTAATTTTACTTAAATTAGATTACACTAAATCGATATTAATGTTTAACAATTATACGAAAAGTATTATAAATTTATTTTTAAAATACTATAATAATTAAAAGTGAACGGAAATAGAATTTAGTTTGAGATTAACGTGGGATGTCTCTTCATAATTGAAGTTGGTGCATTTTTTTTTAGAGTAGTAAATAAGTAGTAACTAACAAGACATATGTGTCATTACGTAATTATAATGTAATTATAGTACTTGGTTGTACAAGTATAATTATTGAAAAACAAAATCTAATTATTACAAACTTAACATTAATTAATGTATACGTGTCTTATGAGAAATAATACTAAAGTTATATATTAATACATATTTAAAATATATATTATTTTTTTAAAAATATAGTATTAAATAATTAGAGATTTGTAACTATTATTATTGTAAAATTATATTGATTTAATTTATTTGAATTAATTAATCAAATTCTAACTAAGCTGATATTTTGCAAAAAAAAAAATTAATCATGAATCGCAGGTTTGATAAAAAGTTTGTAAATGACTCATTCTTTCTAAGATAGATTAGGACAATAACATAGCTAAATAAATCGGAAAAAATTATTATAAATAAATAAAAGATAATTAATGTTAAAAGATTAAATATTTGAAAACAAATAAAAATTAATAATAAAAACAAAAAAGGAAAAGAAATTAAAAGATCTTCATGAAAATTAATGAGTGTAATTATTTTTTCTGTTACACCAAACCAAATTAATTGTTGACCAAATAATTACTTATTTACAAATATATGTCAATATTATTTAGTTCCATCAAATCTAACATTTTATGAGTCCTTAAATAGATATTTAATGATTCTTAAAATGGTTTAATATATTTCTCAATTTTGTTATTTTGAGTTAATGTATCCTCATTATAAAAGTGGTTCATGCATACCCTTATTGTTTTGCAGATGACTAACATATATGTTTTTCCTCTAATGGAAGTGAAAAAAAAATAAAAAATTATAGTATATTTCATACTTCTCACATGTACTTTTATTTTATTTTTGTCTTTTTCTGTTTTAGCTACTAATTTTAAAGTTTATTATTTTGATAGTCAAATTTAGTTATGTTTCACTAATTTTCTTATAAAATTTATCATAGTTGTCCCAATGTACTTTTTGTACAAATATAAAACAAAATTACAATATTGCCGGAAAAACAGTTTTGAGTTATAATACAGCTACGACAAAAATACTTTTATCTTTTTTCCTTTACACTAGAGAATGAAAGGAAAAAGATAAAATAATAACAAGAAACTCTAATAATAATAATAATCAAAGAGTCAGAAAAATTTATGTATGAAAAAAATTAATATATTTCTTGAACTTTGCTAGAATGATCACATAAACCCCTAAATATTAAAAAAAAATGTCAAAATAAAAATTTATAAACCAATTTTTTCACTTCCGCAAGATAAAGAATATATGTGAGCTGTTTTTGTAGCGGTAAGGATTTGTGTAAGTCATTTGTATAACAATAAGAGTATAATGAGTCATTTTCATAGCGATGAGTATGTCAATTATGAATAATAAAGTTAAGAAGTATATCATGTCCTTTTAAAAATCATTAAAGATCTACTTGAGAATTCATATATAGTTGGATTTGATGTAATTACATAATATTGACATATATGTATGAATAAGTAAATATTTGGTCAATATTAGGTGTGACGAAGATATAATTACACTATTTAATTCTCACAAAAAATGAGAATTATTGACGACTAAACGGTATAAATGACAAAGTCATTTTTAATTTCTTTTCCTTTTTGTTTTTATCATTAATTTTTATTTCTTTTTTGAGTAAAGGAATATTGACTTCATGCATATAAAGTTCTAAATACATATATTAACTACTATTAGATTCATCTTTGATGTCTGATACAAGTTATTTTTTATCAAAGCATTCACTATGTATTTCTTAATAACCAAGTAAAGGGAAATAAATATCTTATTAACCATATTGAGCCAGCACGATTCATGATTCTTAATATAATATTGTTTGCTTTTAATTAAATTTGTATAATTTTCTTTCTTAAAAAGCCTTATATTATTAAAAATTTTCAATATTTTATCTATCAATGCAAAACTTTATTCGTATATCAATAATTTCCTTTTGAACTAATTAAGTCATATGATTAATTACCATGATTCACAAATTAGAGTTTTTACATGTTTATGTGGCAGCCACATGTTAGTGTATTTATGATCACCAAAGCTCGAAGTTTGGGTATAACTTTAAAACTATGAGTTGAAATCATAATATATTCTACTTAGCATTATTTTTGTACACTTAATTAAATGACGGAATTTAGTATTAAAAAAAAAATCTAACGAGATTTATTATTATAAAAAAAACTAAAGTATAATTATATTTAGTAATTTTTTAAAATTATCATTAGAGGACTGAAGTGCTCCGTAAAATGATTATTAATATATGTTTGTTTGAGCAACTACTTCGTACACATAACTTTTACTAAAACGCCTCACATCTTTACCGTATTCAATATTTTTATAAATTTTTTTTTTCAGCTATCAATTAATATGAAAACTTTGTCGCACACTCAACAATCTCCCTTTAGATTTAAGTTCTATATGACTAAATATCATGATTCACTGGTTGGAGAAATAAATGAATATATTTATTACTCATATCGCGTATAATCAGCCATTTTTGACTAAGTTCACATAATTTTTTTGTAATTTTTTTTTTTGGCTATTAATATAATTAAGATTTTATTAATATAAGATTTTGTTTACACACTCAACTAAACATGAATCTCTTTCATTTTTGCTTCATTTATCCTATTAGAGTGACCGTGAAAGAATTATTTCAAAGAAATTAGCTTGTTAAACCAACAAATATATAAGTAAACAAGAAATCAAGCTATCAAATTTCTCTTGGTTCCATAAATTATACCAACAAAAATATTTCCTTATAGAAATATAATAATAATTGTCTCAAAATCATATCATATCATTACATAAATATAAAAGAGAATTCTATACCTGTCTACGAGCATTACAAAAAATAAGAATCTCTTTTCAATTTATTTATAAAAAAATTTGACTTTATGAAAGATTGTGACCATTCCAAATGGTTGCAACTTTTTCAAATAGTTGTAACTCTTCCGATAAGGCACAATAAACATTTGTTCACACTGTCCATTATTGACTATGAATAGAAGGATTTTCTCTCTTAAAACAACGAAAATTCTGATCTTCTTCTTCTTCATCATCTTATGCACAATTAAATACACATGTATTTTCTCCTGTGGCTCACCGACATTGCTTATGTTACAGATCCTAATATGTATTTTTATAGTAATTAATTTATGTTTATGTTATTAAGAATAGATGATAAGATGTTATAATTTTCATTTTCCATTACGTTATTAATGTTCGTTATTACGTAATCTTATATATAAAATAATATAATATTTTAATCATTATATAGTGTTTTAATTTTAATGACGGATAGATTTTAAGTACATTTTATAAATTTCATGATACTAAATTCTTACGCGAAGAGTGAATAATTTTACTAGTATATTAATTATTTCTCAATTTGTGCATATATGCGTACACAAATTTATAAATAATAAATTAAAGAACTATACTAATCGATTATTAATATTGTTTATTATTGTAGTCCCTATCAAATCTATGAGAACGTGGGTGCTCGTAGTACCATTCTATCAAATGCAAATCTAATTAAGTAGTTACATTAATTAACTAATATAATTTTGTTAAACTTAATGTAATAATCAAATAACAGAAGTTGACTAATTACTAATAGGATCACATGATATGTAGGCGTGTAAGCATGTTACCACCACTATACTATATTTTTTATTTTCAACCAAAAGAAATATAATATTCATGTAGCCTTTGCTCAAATGTGTTACACTACTATGTAAAATTGAATAATAATATTTTTTATTAATAGTTTATTTTAAAAATGTATGATTAAAAAATATTTTTATTATTACTTAATAAGTCAAAAATACCTTCTATTGATATAATATTTTTTTTTCTTTTTGAATACATTCTATTTCTAATAAATCTATTACTCCATTACTTTTGAAAAATGTAATTTCCTTTAAAATCACTTTTAACTTATGATATATAAGTAGAAAAATCTCATTTTATCTAAAAAAAAATAGATAACTTCATATACATTTTTAATTGATAATAGGGTATATACATATATATAACTTATAAGTTCATAGTAATTTCATCATTAATTTTTATTTAGATAATGATACAAAACATTCTAACAATTAGAAAATGTTTTTATATCTTAATCTTTTTTCGAGTAGTAGGATAAACATTTGAATGTGTATAAAAAGAAAGTAATATATTTATTTCACATTAAGACATTTTTATTCATTAAAATAACAATAATGATATTTTTTAACTAAACTATTAACAACAAAAAATATTACATTTAAAATCCTGTAACTTTAGATACTTAATTTGAATTTCAAAGTGAATGATATTGATTAAAGAAAATTCAAAATGAATATTGAAAATACTAATTAACAGGTGTACGAGTCTATATATATATATATATATCGAGTGAGATAATTCACAAACTTTTTGTAAGTGGAAACAAAATTCATGTTCAAATACAATAATGTTCATCTTTTGTCAATAGGGACGAGACTACGATGTCACACAAAAAATGGCAGACACACACGAAAAATCATCTCCAAATGATTTGATGTTTCATAAGTTTAGACTTTTGAACTTGTCCGCAGCCACACGTGAGTTTCATGCTAAAAAAATTGAATGGTCATTCATATTGTTATTCTAGAGAGTACATATAGTGATGGATGAATTGACGTGGTGTACTCGTAATGATGTGCTTGATATATGATATGCTCTTTGCGGAATGAAGTTAATGCTAGGTTAAAGTTGTTGAGATAAATTGCGGAGTTCAAAGGGTTTAGTTTGAGTAGGACTAAAACAAAAAGAATTGAGTGTAAATATAGTGAAATAGTGGATAAGGCGAGACTTGACACAGAGACTATTCCTAAGAGAGATAATTTCAAGTCTCTGTGGTCTGTAATCCAGATAAGTTGAGAGATTGATGATGATGTCATACATTGTATTGATGCAACGTGAATTAAATAGATGTTTACTTTCGGAGTACTCTTGTGTGTATCACATATACCTAAAGTTATGTTTTACAAAATAGTGGTAATTGGACCAACTTTGTTTTATGAAGATGAACGTTGGCTCCTCAAGAACTTTCATGTTCGGAAGATGTAAGTTACAGAAATGATGAAGTTAAGATGAAGATATGAGAATATTAGGGAAAAATAGAACAGGAATGAGGATACCTGAGATAAAGTGGGAGTGATCTTTGTGGTGGTGAGAATTTTAGGGGAGATAAGATTAGAAATGAGGATACCTGGGATAAAGTGTGAGTGACTTCTGTGGTGGACAAGATGACAAAAGCGAGACTGAGATGGTTTGGACATTTGAAGAGAAAATGTGCAGATGCTCTAATGAGGAGGCGCGAGATGTTGAATATAGTGGGTACGAGGAGAGCTAGAGGTAGATCGAAAAAATATCAAGAAGAGGTGATTAATTAGACAGGACATGACGCAAGTCCATATTACTGAAAGACCTTAGATAAGAAGGCGTGGAAATCACGTACCAGGTAGAAGGTTAGCAAGTATGAAATGTTGTCTCAATTTTCGAAGGATTTAACCATGTTCTTTTTTATTCCACCATCACTTGTTGTTTATTGTGTTTAGGCTATTGCATTATTTTGTGGTTGTTACTATTTTCGTGTTACTTATAGTTGCTTTGTCTCCACTGTCATTTTTCCCTTTTCATAATACTGCTATATTCGACTCAAAGATCCTTCAAAAACAACTTCTTTACCTTTACGACTCTCAGGGAGAATCGAAAAAGTAACTCAAACGACCCGAAAACATAAGCATTATTAAAAAGAAATTGTAAGCAAAGACATTGAAGATTTTTGTTTGGGGACCAGGGAGCGCAATAAGGTGCACTACAACAGAATTAATGATAGAGAGAGTCTGCTTTCTCTCTACGCCCACCCTATTTTGGCCATCTATCACATTCATCACCTAATTTTGGGCTTCTAAACTTCCAACTTTTTGTACTAGTAGTAGTTGCTGGTTTTAAAATGTCATCTTCATGCTTGAGGAGTTGAAGTTGGAAAAAGACTAAATAAATCAATAACCTCTTATAAATTTTATTTAAATATTTTATGTTAGGTTGAGTATTCGAACAGATGACTATGTGTTCTTATTAGACATTTATTTTGCGGCTCATATTCCTGGAAAAGTTACGTTCACAAGTGATCATTACGTGAATAATTTAATCATATAAAATATGTCTCAGTTTTAATCGTACACGTAAATATCGATTGAAACATTGGAGTTATACATTTTATAGTGATATTGCATATAATAAAAGGAGGTAACATATTGTAGTAAATAATTATCTACTTTATTCGCGATTGAAAGCATGCACAAAAGCTTTTTCAAAATTTTGAATTGAAAATGTCTAATTAAAACACTTTATCTATCATATGTTCTGGTGCTTAATCAAAACATATTGTGATCTAAAGTGTCAAAACGAAATTTACTTTTAAGATATGGGTTGCTAGGAATGGTAGCTATGGAATTATGGCGAGGAGACAATTAATGAGAATGACACTTGCGTAATTTGTTTTCTCTTATTTTTTCACTAACCAAATATGAAAAAATTAATATACCCTACATTTGCTTGAAATATGATGATTTGAACAACTTCACATTAAGATTTAAGGGCAGGCACAAAATGCTTCGCACTAAACTTGACTTACCCATCCATTTGGAAATTTTGAATCGATTTCTTTAAAAAAAAAACTTAGACATCCATTCTTTATAATTCTGCAAAAACATAAATGATCAATGACTTTGTGATTACTGTTACAAGAAATTGCAGGCTAATTATAAATAGAGGAAATGGAACACTATTGATACTTGCACTAAAGGCACATCGTCAGGCTTCGGCATGTAAATGTAACCTGAGTTGCCATAGTTCCTACTTTTGAGTTAAGCCAAAGGTGTAGCCCGTGATAACGACAACATTTTCAAAGCTGCAAACACCGAAGAACCAGCTCTGATCTTTTATTGGCAATCCTGCAAGGTTTAATTCTACTCTGGAAACAGGATGTGTAAATCAGCGATAATGTGACATATGTCTAGATGACTGAAATGGAGAAGAGCCAAAAGGAGAGGACTTTTGAGCTTTTGCTGGAGCGGGAGCCGGTTTCTTTTTCTCAATCGGGGTCTCAGAACGCAACCAGTTCTCAACTACTGAAAGCAAATTAGGGGAGGACTTCAACTCAGGAAGCTCGGGTAATTTCTCAGTCCTCTTGAGAACTCCTTCTTGGATGTAAACAAGATCAGTCGCCCATGTCTCCAGTCCATCAAATATATGTGTTGCATAGACAATTGTAGCTCCTCTCTGTGTTATCATGACATGGAACCAGAAAGTTAACCTTTTTGTCTACCTTCATCTACTAGAATCTGTAACACAATTAGTATCTAAATAGGTTTCCAATATTAATTACATGAACCTCAATATGGTTTATTGCTTACTAAATTAGAATTTTCAAGACTGCTTAAATGGTACTTCACAATTTTCTATAAGATTTTGTTTCAGGTGACGACGCTAAGGGAAAATCTATCACATGAGTGATGATTGGATATGCAGTAGCCCTCTCACAAATGAAAAAGAGAGGAGAAAATCCAATGGGAATATCGAACATCTCTTCGAAATTCACCCGAATGTCTAGTTTCTGCACACATGTAAGTTCAGAAGAAAACAATGCATACCTGTTCACATTCTTCCTTAAAGAAATCCAATAAATCCATCCTCGCAACAACATCTAAGTCAACGGTGACCTCATCCATTAAAAGAACCTGCAAGAAAGTGATTCTCCATTAAGTCATCAAAGAAGTTAACCCACCTTGCTGATAATTATCAGACTTAAGTATGAAACATACCTTACGGGTAAGCATATTGTTTGACTATTAAGTATTGAGCAAGCAACAGATGGATGTTATTATCTCACTTGGGAGGGAACCCCAGATGGACAAAAGAACAGACCTTTCTCAGAGGTAAAAACACACCTCCCTTTTCCTTTTGACTATGAGACAAATGTATCTCGAAGACAAATAGATATGAAGTCCCCTCCACAAGGAAAATAAGAAAAATATAAGTGAGAGGCGACCGATGAGAATGAGCACCATAACTATTTCGGAAAAAATTTAAAATGGGAGTCCACTGAGAATATGACCAGTATTCTAGGGGATTGATGCAACCTTGGTGATACAAGTTTAAAAGTATGCAGCTGAGATGGCAAGTTAGTAAGAGTTCGTTACAGGCTGTTAGTTGTAGCAGTTACAATTAGAAAAATTCTGTTACTAGTAGATCCAGTTGTATAAGTGTAGGAAAGGAATGTAATTGATTTCATTCATGGAATAATATATGTTCTTCTCTCTTTTCTATAATCAATCAAGCCATAACTCCCAGTTTCAACCCTGAATTGACTATCATCTTCTTCGAGTTCATCCCTTATAATAACTAATTCCATCCAGTTCTAAATTGACTGTTTCTAATTGCATCACTTGGGTCTACAAATTTCTAACTCTGATATGGTCGACTGTAAGCCTACTAAATTAAAGATTACCTTGTAGGGGTGAAGGAGACCCATGCAGATTTGTACTCTACGCCTCTGACCATCGGATACCTTGTGCATACGCCACTGCAGATCAATATCCAGCAGCTCAATCAACTTTTCTCGCCGAACTGGATCCACTCCTTCAACTAAAACCATGATAAAGAAAACAGAAAAAAGAAGTTGACAATTTCCATTTGAACTCGAACAAGTTCACATTTGCAGAAAATCACACACATCAGAATAGTCCAAAAACCGAATGGTGTCAATAAATTAGTAACCCTAGTTACATATATATTAATTATGGGCTCCTAGGTCCAGAGGTAGAATGGTGCAAAATGCAAAGGAAATCAGATTGGAAGTTTGACAGCCATCAGAAGTCTTTACACATTGGTAGACAGAAGTTCCAGTAATAGATGAAATAGTTTAGAAGATACTTGAGAAAGCCTATACTAGAAGGGTCACGAGTGCATGTCAATTTAAGCGATGCCTAAAACTATTCTGTCTATTCATAGTATGAGTCACAATATATCACTTGAATGACATATAACAAGCAGTCGGTAGCCATGACTCCACAAATCTGACATAAGATTATTATGTAATGCCATCAGGAGATTAAAAAAGGAATCTTGCAGAAAAATGAGATTACACACCTCCAAATATCATATGTTCAGCTGAAAAATCTCCCTGAAGTGGAATATCTCCCTGAATTTTGGCAAAAAACAACTTCAATTAGACTAGGATCTTATTTAACAAAGTTGAAGTTCTGTACTATGATAAAAATAAGAAGATAAGAAAAAGGAGTAAGTTATCATTGAGATGACATACAAATCTCCAACCACAAGAACCAGCATCATTAGTATAATTAGGGATACGTGCATTGTTCATTATACCCGAATGCAGTTCAGGATTTAGGGTGTGGGGTACACCACTACAATTGCACCTGTTACTACTTCCCACGGGTGTGAAATTTGTATAATTACATACAGTAATATAGTTTTTAAAAGTTGTTTCAACTGTGGTATTTGTATGATAAAAATATGAAATGAGCTTAAATGAAGAAGAGTAAATTCATTCAGCCGGCCACAACTTGTTTGGTACTGAGGCATAGTCAGTGTTATCAAACAGAAAAAGCTCCGAGGTCAGTTGAGGCGTAAATGCAAGTAGCGTGGGCCTTAATGAAAAAAGGTGCAAAGCTAGAAAAAATAAATATATATATTATATACTTGTTTAGTCCAAAACTAGTATTTGCATTTTAGTGGGTTGGTCTGATATGAGAAGTTATGGGAAATAGTATATTACAGCATTTCTAATTCGTGAATTTATAATGATCGCCGTGTTCTGCATGCTGGATCTTCTACTACTCTATGTTCTTCCCGAAAGTGTGCAAATCCCTATGTTGTGCGGAGCTGAGTATCTTCTATTCGCTGGGATATTATAAGTATGAATGACAAATATATAACCAAAGAAATATATATTTTTGTTTTTTTTTACAATTATTCAGTAAGACGAGGCTAATTGGCAAGGAAAAGTATATATGTCTTAGAATATTGATGACGACAATGACGCGTATCAAGTTAGGCGAAATGCTCAACAGATTTTTGAGCCTCGCTTTAGGGCTTAAGTCCGTTGAACAACTACGCAGCTGCTGCCATATGCCCATGATCACATAATTCAATTCATGAAACAAACCACAAAAACAATATACATGAGAACCAAGACCAGACTATGATGAAGTACTTACAACAGCACCAACATTTTTGCTCCAAGACTCTCCAAGGTAAGCGAGATCACCACTACAAACAAGGTGAGTATCATGAAAAGCCGATAAATTCAGCACCCTGACTACATCTTTTCCACCGACCATATGTTTTCCCGCCAATATCTTCAAAAGGGTCGTTTTCCCTAATCCAAAATTGTAAAAATTGAGAGTGACAATGAATATACATTTCCAAATACAGCGAGTAAAGAAGTAAGTACCTGATCCATTTGCACCGAGAAGAAGACATCGAGATCTGGGAGCAACACTGAGATTGAAATCGAAATATATGGGACTTTGAAAATCATATGAAAATTGCATTCCATTGACTTGAATACTGCTTGATTCTCCTGCCATCTTCTTCTTCGATATGAACAAGCATTTTCCGGGTCGTATTTTATACCCGTTTCAAAAGTTATCACCGCTTACCTAACTAACTCTTCTGGCAACTCAGCAAACTTGCTGTTTGTATTCCAACCACAAAGCCCCGTCGGTTACTCGGGTCCTGTCACTTCACTTTTGGAGCTCCGAATTAAATCATAATCTAATTTATTATTGTTTCTTTTGTTTATATAATAATAATTAATGCTAAAAATCAACGCAAATTGTTTTTTCTTTTAGTTAAGTATATAGAAAAGTATGAATTGGTAAAGAAAGTATACAATTAATCATGTTAAATAGGGTAGCCGTAACGTTAATGATTTGTCTTTATTCATATTAAATATAATTTATATTGTTCAGAATTTTAATAAGAGAAAATTTTAAAGATAACTATATTTTGAGTTTTAATTGAGCTAATTATCAAATATAATAATGATTTACTTTTAAAAATTCATAATACAATGTATCAATTTCATTTAATTTTTCATATATAGTAAATGTAATGAACTTCTATTGTATCAAAATGAATAATTGAAATGACTCATAAAGATAAATATAAGAGTTGTTTATTATAATTACTCCAAATTAGTAATAAATCTTTTGAGGAGAAAAAAGAGGATTTTTCCATAATTAATCTAAGCCATTGAGATATAAAAAGAAAAATTTTTTGGGGGACTAGCACTAGGGATAGTAATCTAGTCTTACTAATTTGTTTGTAAAGTTAGGTTTCAAAGATAATTCTTTCTAGAAAATTTTTTGCGCTATATTTTTATTTATTATATGTGGTTTGTTGAATTTAGCCCAGAAGATTAAATGATTTTTTTTTATTTAGATGTGACGATTGCAATGTTCATTCAAAAAATAGTGATTGCTGCTCTCTATCCTCATGTATTTTTGTTGACTCACTTTAACTATTTTTGCAACGTGTAATTGGACTAGTTATATATTTCCAACGTAACAACTTTGTCCATATGTTTTAGGGTAATCACAAGTGAAAAAGAGGTGTTCACTTGACTCGATACCTCCATTTGACATGATACACTATTGATTATTTGTGACACCCAGCTCACTATTAGTATATTTAATCTTATTATGAATATCCATTTAATTTGATCCACGATTGTTGCAAATGATCCTTCTCCAAGGAACCTTTTGAAAACCACCCTTCATTGCAATGTATAGCTTTTTGATAGAGTATTTTTGCATATTTGTTGTTTTTGCTTCTAGTATCTTTAAAACTCGTATGTGCTTCTCTATCTTCAATATCGTTTAAATCATCGACGTTCTAAATAATTTTATTTTTTTAAATAATAGCAATCGATTCACTTTACTCATAAGATGTTCTGCATACAGATTCTATAAAATCTTAACGATTGTAGCCTTGTTCCATATATTAAGACCTCGTGTTGACCTAGGCATGCACACCTTATACCATGCAAGAAGACACAACTTTATAGCATAAATCTTAATTAATTATTTTCCTCTTATATATATAAACATCTTTTTGAAATCTTAAATATAATTTGATATCTTTTCACAAGATTTATGAGTCTTCCATTTTAATTATATTTAAATCAAATAATTAATATACTAATAAATACCAAATCATATACCTTTAAAGTATCGAATAAAATTTAAATTTTCGCTCTTACTATTTCAGATAAATATTGAACACTTGCTTTTCATATAATAAAAATATTTTCCTTCTTTTAAATAAGGGAATTGGCCAAGTAAAGGCATATAAGAAGCCACGTACCCGAATTGGAGAGAATTAAAATGGAGCCCCGAATCCAAGAAACCGAAATGGCGGTCGTCCATCGAAGCACCACACGGTGATATAAAAGGCGCATTGAAAAAGCCCACGATGAAAAAAATGTTTGGCCAAATTAGGGTTCATATTGATTTTTCCTAATTTTGGAACTCTAATTGGTTTCTCTCACAGAAGATCGTATTGAAGTGTTCTGAGTAATCAGGCTTATGATTTCGTTCAATTTCTGGTTTCATTAGGGGTAGATTTAACGGTATTTAAAACATATAGGCTCTATCAGTAATGTGGATCAATCAAACGAGCCGAGGAATTTGTAAAGGGCTGTGATTTCTTCCTTGTTTATTTGGTAAGTGGATTCTCACCAACAATTACCTACTTTAATCGCTAGAAATGAGAAATTTGAAATTTTTATTGATAGTATAAGGAGGACTTGTATGAACATTCCACTTGTATATTTAAATTTTTTGGATATCAGGAATGAGAAACTGAATTGTATTGCTGAAAGAGTTTTTTTCATTGTTTTGACGATAGGAAAAGAAGGAGAAATGGAAGAAGAGGAGGAAGATAAGATTTTACTCAGTAGTTTGGGTGTGACTTCTGCGAATCCTGAAGATATTGAACGCGACGTATTGGACCAGGTTTGTTTATGCATAGGTTGGATTGTGCTTGTCTGTAAAATATTAGGTGATAAGAATGTTGACTAGTTTCATGTGATGCTTTGATGTTCATAATGCAGTTTAGTACTTAAAACTGATTAATTCTTTCTATTTAATTGATTGCCATGCACGAGATGGACTTCAATCTGTTTTATATACTGGCAGGCAACAAGGCACGTTGGGGAGGGTAATGAAGCTACAGGGATTGCTGAAGAAGAGATAGAGGAAAGAAAAGAAGAAAAGGAAGAAGGACATGATAAGAAATTAGATTTGTTTAATAAATTGAGAGCAGTAGAAGTAGAGATAGATGCGATTAAAGATGGCTTTGAACATTTGGAACGCTTTAGAAGAAATGAGGAGGAAGTCCCTGATACTGATGATTGCAGCGAGGCAACGCATACAGAGAATGAGCAAAGGACAATTCAGGCACCTCTGGATGATTCAAACCTTCAACATGCTTTAGCTGATGATCGTCTAAGAAGTCTTCTTGAAACAAAGGCTCAACTCAGGGAAGAACTTTCAATTTTTGCTAATGATACTTCACCTGATGCATTGATAAGAGCTCTTGTTAAGGATCAACCTAAATCTAAAAGAAAGGTGAAAGAAGTTCAGAAATCAAGCAACAAGAAGAGCAAACGGAGGAAGACAGCATCTCTGGTTGATGATGATGATTTTGATGCAGTGTTAGCTGCAGCATCTTCTGGATTTGTTGAAACAGTATGTGGTTTTTACAAACTGTAAATTGAAAAGATTTTGTAAGCTGGAAGCTACATGCGTGTTCTTTTGTCAATAATAAGTTCTTCATTCAACATATATGCATCTCTTATCATATATAAACATATAGAGCTCTCGTGCTAACCTCATATTGTCTGTCTCATAGGAAAGAGATGCACTGGTAAGAAAAGGAATATTAACTCCCTTCCACAAGCTCAAAGGCTTCGAACGTCGGATCGATGGTGCAGAGTCTTCTGGTAGACAAAGTGCTGCAGCTGATACAAACAGTAAGGACGACGACCTTGCTTCCACCAGTATAGCCAAGGCTGTCCAGTCAATCTCACAGGCAGCTCAAGCTCGTCCGAGCACCAAGTTGCTTGATTCTGCATCATTACCAAAACTTGATGCACCAGCACACCCATTTCAAAGACTAAGAAAACCTCTAAAAATTCCTCAATCGTTAGAGATAACTACAGAGAAGAATGGAGAATTTACTAGAAAGAAGAAAAGGCCGTTACCTAGCAAGAAGTGGAGGAAGTTGGCATCTCGTGAGCAAAGGCAGGAAGAAGGATCAGGTATCTTTATACACATGCTTCTATACTATAGACCTAGGACTGGTTAGTAGTAAGGACACAATGCATGATTTTTTGGCATGCATCACGAGCTCAACCTTATCAGTGATTTAAGCATGGTATTTTAGTGGGAGCAGTGTTTTGAGGGGAGAGGGCCATACTCCCTGATAGGTATGGGCAGTCAGTCTGTTCGGTTCAGTTTTAAGATCTTTGATTTTCTAGTTGGTAAAAGTGAAAACTGAAACTGAACTGATATTAGTTGGGTTTGGCTTATTGGTTCAGTTTGGGCCTCATCAGTTGGTGATTTTTTGTTTGGTTGAAGTGCAAGTCTCATTAGATACTAGTTGCTAGGTAGTGGATGGCTAGTTTAGGCCTGCTTTGGTTTATGACAGTTTTACTTAATGTGGATTAGCTGGTCAGCAAATTGATTTAGGGAAAAGAAGGATGATATTCACATTTTAATTGTCACCTCACAGCTTACTATAAAATATCAAATGAAAAAACAAATACAATCAGACGAATAACGTAAAACAAAATAAGTAAAAAAAGATTAAAAAGGCAGTGACTCTTTGAAATCTATCGGAGAAAGAAGAGAGTATCTATTTTGGAGGCTGAATTGCTTCCAACTAACCTGAAAAGCCGAAACCAAAAAACCAAAAAATTTGGTTCGGTTGGGTTTTTGGTTGTATGCCCATCCATACTCCATAAGTTTTGAACCTGGAACACAATTGGGTCACTGATCACAAAATGTGTGTGCCATGTGTTTGTCCGCACACTCTTGTATTGCTAATAATTACAGAACAGATACTTCATCAAAAAAAATAAAAAGAAATTACAGAACAGATTGCTATTTTGTGATATATTCTCCTCCCTTACTGTATAAGTATTTGACTTTTAGCTAATATTCGAGGTGCATTGCAAATTCTTCTCTAGGAATTATATTAGTTTTATGGTTTTCTTTGCTCCTGATATATTTTCCTCCAAACATGAATAGCTTCATAATGCGACTCTGTTGCAGCTGAGCTTTGCCTATCAATGCCAACAGCATGGTATGTTTATTCTAGTGTCAAGATGGGATAGTAAGCTAATATCTGAAATGTATTTTAGAGGGTCTATTGCTAGAACTCGTATCTGTTTCATGTTTTTGACTAACTTTTATTAAGCCTGATGTAGTAGTATCAGTAATGATTCTTAAGCTTGATAGAAACACTAGCTTTTAATGCTCATATGTCAAAATATTAGACTGGTAGTTTGAATCTTTCTGTATTTGGCTATATGGTTCCTCAAACATTTTGGTGTCCAAGCAGAAAGATATTGTTTTTTTTTGGGGGGGGGGGGGTTTGTAAAATTCACACATGAAAATTGTATGGACAAAGATATATATATATAAGGTACTAAAGTTTGTCTGTTTGTCTTCTGCTGAAGATGTCAATACCTCCAGTCATGAGGACAACACAGAGGATACTGAAGATGTAGAATCTTCTTTCGTTGCACTTGAAGGTGGATTCAGAATCCCGGAAACTATCTTTAACAAACTTTTTGACTATCAGAAGGTTGGTGTACAGTGGTTGTGGGAACTTCACTGTCAAAGAGCTGGTGGGATAATTGGAGATGAGATGGGTCTTGGTAAAACCATACAGGTTTTGTCTTTCCTTGGATCACTGCATTTTAGCGAAATGTATAAGCCAAGCATAATCATTTGTCCAGTCACACTTTTGCGGCAATGGAAGAGGGAAGCTAAAACATGGTATCCCAGCTTCCACGTGGAGATATTACATGATTCAGCCCATGATTTATCAAGTAAAAAGAAGCAATCGGATTCTGAAAGTGACTATGAAAGCGAAGATCTGCTCGATAGTGAGACTGAAGGAAAAAAATCTTCCAGGACTTCCAAAAAATGGGATCCCGTTATTGCTCGTGTTGTAAGATCAAATTCTGGGCTATTGATCACCACTTATGAACAACTCCGTCTATTGGGAGAAAAATTACTTGATATCGAATGGGGTTATGCAGTTTTAGATGAAGGACATAGAATTCGGAACCCAAATGCTGAAGTTACTCTTGTATGCAAGCAGCTCCAGACTGTTCACCGTATCATAATGACAGGGGCTCCAATTCAAAACAAGTTGAGTGAACTGTGGTCATTGTTTGATTTCGTTTTTCCTGGAAAGTTAGGAGTTCTACCTGTGTTTGAGGCTGAATTTGCTGTTCCCATATCTGTTGGAGGTTATGCTAATGCAACACCGTTGCAAGTTTCCACAGCTTACAGGTTGGTGTTTTATCCCATAATAGAGCTATGTAGGTTTCTGTAGTTACTTTCTGCTCTTGATTTTTAGCTTTCAAGTCAGCGAAGGGACTATCTATCTATCTATCTATTTTTTTGTATTTGTATTTAATTCTGGATGAACTTATTAAAGATGAGGAAGAAGGAAAGCTATAGTGGTCCAGGACAACCTATTCTCCCTCTTGTGCCGACTTTTCTGAGGACAAAATTGAAGTAAAGGAAGCTAAAAATGGGAATATACTGATCAGAACTTTGGATTGCTTGTAATCCTTTAATTTATTGCTAAACCCTGGCTGATTGGCACATGTTGGACCCTTGAGGGGATCCGAGGTGGTCCTCACAAGGGGATGGGGCGTTGAATTTTGTGGTTAATTTTTTGTGGCTTTACACTGTTGATGTGCAGATGTGCTGTGGTGTTGCGGGATTTAATCATGCCTTACCTCCTCCGGAGGATGAAAGCTGATGTTAATGCTAATCTCCCTAAGAAAGCTGAGCATGTCCTCTTCTGTAGCCTCACTAAAGAGCAGCGATCTGTTTACCGAGCTTTTCTTGCTAGCTCTGAGGTTGAACAGATCTTTGATGGGAGCAGGAACTCTCTGTCTGGAATTGATGTAATGCGTAAAATTTGCAACCATCCCGATCTTCTTGAAAGAGAACACTCCAGTACAGATCCAGATTACGGGAACCCTGAACGCAGCGGAAAAATGAAAGTTGTTGCAGAAGTGCTTAAGGTATGGAAGGAACAGGGGCACCGTGTTCTCCTTTTTTCTCAAACTCAACAGATGCTTGATATTCTTGAGAGATTTCTGGTTACTTGTGAGTACAATTATAGACGAATGGATGGTGTCACTCCTGTAAAGCAGAGGATGGTTTTGATAGATGAATTTAACAATACAGATGATATTTTTATCTTCATCTTGACAACAAAAGTTGGTGGTCTGGGGACAAACTTGACTGGGGCTAATAGAGTTATCATTTTTGACCCAGACTGGAATCCATCAACTGATATGCAGGTACTTCTACTCTTATCCTTTTGTTATTGATTTTCGAATTATGGAGAAAATGAAATTCTTGATCCCTCGACAATAGGCTGTTTTGTGTTGTTGAACTTCAAATATTGCTTCTCATACTTTAGCCCCTTAACTAATGGTGCTTGGAAAATTTCTTACTTTTAAAATTAGATGATTGAATATTAAAAAAAAATGTAAAGGAAACGTTGAGGGATGCAGAAACAAGTTTAAGGTAGCGAACCCGCCCAGATGTTGAGGACACATCTTACAATAAAATTGTGAGAACAGGTTCATATATAAGATAAATCAGTAGAGTGCGGTTTGGGGGGCTGTGGAATTTTTTTTTTTTTTTTTGAATTGGATAAGAAGAGCCTGTCTCTGATTAAAATACAGTAACTTTGAAGGGCAAATTTGGACCCAAATATATTTTTCTCTTTGAAATTTCCTTACAGAGGATAATACTGGTAGCTTGTTGCTTTGTCAGTGTAATTAAACAGTAGTCATATAAATAAAAACAAACAAGTGAAGGCAAATAAGAGGTGGTCTCAGATATTTGTCAAATTAGAAGAGATGAGAGGTTTATTGAGTTCTATTGAACTAGGGTGGACGTACGTAATATTTTTTTTATAAGGTGGGGGTGGATGTCTAAGTAATATAGTGATATTTGCTCAATGTTTTTAATAGCGACCTTATCGTAGGACAGGCCAGGGAGCGTGCTTGGCGTATTGGTCAGAAAAAAGATGTTACTGTGTATAGATTGATTACCCGAGGAACCATTGAGGAGAAGGTGTATCATCGACAGATTTATAAGCACTTTCTTACCAACAAGATATTGAAAAACCCACAGCAAAGAAGATTTTTCAAAGCAAGAGATATGAAGGATCTCTTTACATTAAATGATGATGGAAATGGGGGGTCTACAGAAACATCTAGTATTTTCAGCCAGGTATCTGTAGATGTGAACATTGTTGGGGCTCCAGATAGTCGAGAGAGACTATCTTTTCAAGCACCGGCGGTAAAGGATGATAATTCCAAGATTGGAGAGGCAGACAACTCAGATCCCAAGGGAAAAGCGGGAGATGATAACAACAATGGGGAGTTAGATGAAGAAACAAGTATCCTGCGGGGTCTTTTTGACGCTCATGGGATCCATGTAAGTTCTCTATTTTTTGCTAGTCATTTCTCAGTAGGCTTCGTGTTCCCAGCCACCCCCAGTCCATATGTCACTGTGTGCTGTTGGTGCTCTTGAGATCAAGTTGATCTCTGTGTCTAAATGCTTTAGATCTTTTGCTCTTATCATCTGTCTTCTTTTTGGGTTTGGGGTGGTCTCAGGAAAGGGGAGATTTTATCAATTATCTTTGCTTGTGTTGAACCCAGTTCAGTTCTGTAGAAGGGTAGCTTTTGGATTTAAGAGAAAGATTAAGCGAAGTAACTTCTCTTTCAACGTAATTTGAAGCTTGGTCACCTTTATTTATCAGTGATTTCTTTGTTTTACTTAGCTTATTCA
Organism: Solanum pennellii; assembly: GCF_001406875.1. NCBI lineage: Eukaryota > Viridiplantae > Streptophyta > Magnoliopsida > Solanales > Solanaceae > Solanum > Solanum pennellii. The sequence goes on from NC_028645.1 coordinate 76,345,246, forward strand.
TATTTTGTGCTTTACCAGAGTGCGATGAACCATGATGCTATCATGAATGCTCATGATGAAGAAAAGTTGAAGCTAGAAGAGCAGGCATCCCAAGTAGCTCAGAGAGCTGCAGAAGCACTGCGTCAATCAAGAATGCTTCGAAGCCGAGAAAGTGTAGCAGTGCCAACCTGGACTGGCAAATCAGGAGCTGCTGGAGGGCCATCATCTGCTAAAAAGAAATTTGGTTCTACTGTTAATCCTCAACTAACCAGTAAATCATCTGAAGAATCCTTGAATGGCTATGATGCTATTAGGGGAAATGCTTTTCCTGCAGGGGCATCTGCTGGAAAAGCATTGTCTTCAGCCGAGTTATTGGCTAAGATAAGGGGGAACCAAGAGAAAGCTGTTAGTGATGGACTTGTACATCAGTTTGGTACGCCAGCTTCAACCTCCAACAGCAGAGCAGGATCTGTAAGTAATGGGAACCGGAGTGCATCTTCTAGCTCTGTGGTTCAGCCAGAAGTGTTGGTTCGCCAGATTTGTACATTTATACAACAGAGAGGTGGAAAAACCACTTCAGCCAGTATCGTAGATTATTTCAGGGACAGGGTACCATCAAAGGACCTGCCCCTTTTCAAAAATCTATTGAAGGAAATAGCGATTCTTGAGAAAAACCCCAGTGGATCTTTCTGGGTTCTAAAGCCTGAATATCAGGATCAGTAATGCATTCCTAGTTTTGAACATATGATGTATAGCAGTTGGAAAATCTCGAGCGATACAAATTTTCTCAGTTGAAAGTCTGCCATTCCTTTGAGGAGGGTCAAGGTGACTTATTCGTTAGGCTGAGTGACTTTCTTATTAGTTCTCAGCATCTTTGGTCTAGGTTCTATGGGCAGTGTACATAGTTGGATAATTTTCTGCTTCCCGTAAATCATTGATTTTTCTTTGTAGCAGGGATCAGTTGATACTTGGATATTAAGCCGTCCCCAAAAAAGAAAAGATGATCTTTTGCTTGGTCTTACTTAAAGACACTTATACAATACCTGCTCGTTTCATTTGGTTACAGTATGGCACATCCATTAGTCTTATTGTTTTGTCGAAATTCCTTGAATTAGTAAATTCGATACTAGTAAATAGGCAAGAGTTGCAGCAGGTGGAAGACATCGTTTAGTCTCAACCATCTCAATTTGTTTGTTTGTCTTGCTTGCTGTTTGAATAGTCAAATAAAAATTTTATGTCGAAATTTGAAAATTAGTTAGTTTGACCCTCGAATTCACAAATCAAACTAAACTGACTGAGATGGGGGAGTATCCCATCTGAGGGATGGCAAAAACCTTAGGAGCTTTAGAAAAGAACACGACAAAATAAAACATCTCTAATAAATCATATAAGCTAATGGATCAAACCAAGCACTTGAATTCTTAAATAACATGTACTAAATCATGTCACTGCAAGATATCAGTTACTTCAACAAAGCTTCGACAGATGTATGTAATATAAGATATTTTCTTTATTGCATGTAATAAAGAAGCGTCAAGCCAGTACATTAACATATTCCATTGCAATTATATTCCAAAACGCGAGGAAAAAAACTACCATGAAATATCTCTTCCATTTTCTGAATCCCGGTGTATTTTTCTATGGTAATACAACAGCAATCATACATGTCAACCATATTTAACACACAAAAAAAATCAAAACGCTGCCCATCCAGCTGCTGTGGTTTTAGTTTTACTTGATCCAGATCCAGTGGCAGAAGGAAGGCTTCTCTGTAGATGCCAATAAGAATGTTTGCTATTAAAAGACTTGCTCACTTCATCATGAAATGTAGTCATCAAAACAGACAAAATGAATCATAGATGAACAATATAAATCGAAACTGACACCCCACAGAACTATAGGTTAAGATTCTCAAGTTCCAATCAACATGTGATGACACATGATCTTTTGTTCTATAAATAGAGCAACCAGACTGTTCAATAGGTGTCTTCCAACTTGATTGTAAAATCAACACATAGAAGTTATCTTTTAATTCTAACACCTCGATAGCAAAAGATTTGTCATCAATATTTGCAGAAGAATTATTAATTAGAGCAGGAAACAACAGCAAAACCAAGTGACCAAAAGATTTCAAAGGTTTTCTTAGGTAGTTTTGTTGATCAAAGTTACTGTTAGCCTTTACTTCTTGCAAAGGGCTTGGCATTTAAGGTTTAGCAATATGCAAAGAGCTAGCACCTTCATAAGGAAAATTACGAAGGGGATATGAAAATACCTCAATTTGAGAGAGATTTGAAAGTGGATCAGTGGAATGCCTAGCATTTTCCTTTGACCCCTTGAAATCAATACTGGGAGTAGTAGAAGTCTTTCGAGACGTAACTGGATCATTTGGAGGGGGTAGAAGAGGAGACCTGATCTTATTACCTCCACTAGGTGGAGGCGCAAGGGCTGGCATTCTTTTCACAGCTCCTGTTGTTCCAGCCGCCAATCCCACAGCCGAAAGCATGCCTGTCCCACTAGATGGTTTGTTCTTCACATTTATCCGGATTGTTTCACCTTCCTATACACCAAACTACCAAAAGTTATTCCCAATAAAAAATACTAGCAAAGATTGTTATCGAGGACAATCCAATGACGACAACAATTACTAAAAGAGTTGCGTTTGAACAAAAATATCAACACAAACCACGACGTAAACATATTGCTATGCCATATTGGAACAGAGCAGGCAACATTAAGTCTGAATAAGAAGATGAAGGAACTGGAGAAATGAAGGGCATAACAAGAAACCAAATCAGGGAAACAAATCATCGGGCAGGAATCCACATAACATCATAGTTTTCCTTGCATCAGTACTTACAGCTAAAAAAGAAACAAAACACCCAATCAGATGAACACGATTGCTTGATAATCAAACAAGCCAGGTAATTTTATGCTCACAGACACTAGGAAAGCAAAAGGTGTAGTCATTGTAAAAGAATCTCCAAAGCTCTAGAGATATTTGAAGCTATTAGATTTGCGAAATAAGTCTCATCCTTTCTTTTGCCTGTTCCATAAGCACGTGCTTGAATTAGTCCGATATTAGCTTCAATTCCTATCTATCTTGATCACTAAATCCAGCTCTCATTATATAATCGAAACATAATGAATTACCCCTCGCAGATATTCCTTGTTCGTTATCAAATAAACAGTTATTAACAAACTTCAGCCGCGGGTCTATCAGAATTCAGAAACATCCTCTCTATCTCTTCTAGACCTCACTCGTGCGATTACACAGGGTTATTGTGGTTATTCAGAAACTTCCTATGGGAGTAAAAAATGTAGTTATTGTAGGCTGATCTATCATTCGGGAGTATCCAGTAACAAATAGCAGTGCAATCATTTACTTCTAAATTATCCTCTCTAAGCAACTGTAAAAGAAATTTCGAAAATCGAATACCTTCAATCGGTGATTGACAGCAGGATGAATATCAATGTGATTATCATCACCAGCTTCACCATCTCCAACTTCCTTCTCATGCTCTCTCTTGACATACTTCTCATGATCAGATAACGCCACATTGAAATCAAATGCTTCATTCCTTTCGTTAAACCCTAGTCCAATGAACGCATGTTTCCCTCTCCCATCCTCGATCTTCAACACGAAGTACCTCGACGAATCCAACACCGATTCCACCGAGCTCTCTCTCTGTCCCGGTGGCACAAAACACGCCGCGAACAGCTCAGCTGAGTTCGGATCCTCCAGTCGGATCTCACAACGTTCCTTACAGGATACAACCCGGAGCCGACCCGTCCAGATCTTATCGGATTGTAGCCATTCACCACACTTGTAACCACCGCTCGTCGGACGCGGCGGGATTTTGAAAACAGACACCTCACGCACCACAAGGAGCGTGTGCTCAAACGATTCTTCATCCTCCTCGAACGACATTGTCTTTGAAGCTACGCTAACAATGGAAGATCAAAGAAAAATTCAGTCTTTCAGCTTTTTCGGAGTGAAGAAGAAAGGTGACATTGGTAGGCGAGACGTGTTGGACTCTGTTAATTTACTATTTTGTCCTCATTATATTTTCATTATTCCTTTTATGTCCCTATCTTTTTCCGCGTTTTTCTTTATAAGGATGGAACCCTAATAACTGTTCAGTATCAATCCATTAAAAATATCCAGCCGGAAGTTGCTCAGGTACTCAAAGATTCAATCTTTTTTGTTCAATTTCAATTGGGTGTTTTGTGTTTTTTCATTTTGATTGTCTCTGTTTGTGTTCTGTTTTGTTGTTTAACGCTGAGTTTTTTCTGGTTTTTGGGTGTATTGTAAACAGGTGAAATATTAGAGAAGATGTATCTCCAGTTTTACATCAATGAGAATGGTGACAAAGTTTACACCACTAAGGTATATCTCTTCAGCAAATCGTGTATTGTTTATTTAGGAAGTATGCAGCTTTTTCTCTTACTCATGTATAATAGGAACCCTAAACCCTTTCCCTTCGGTGTGGCTCAGATAGTTTGGCTTGGGACCTCCATATGTACCAAACTCCTTGCCTGAGACAGCAGGGGTGTTTGGCTTTCTAGGTCGAACTCGTTGTACGAGCCTAGTGTGGTTTACCCATAATGGTCTTAAGTTCAAGCACGAAACTCCTTGCCAGAGACAGCAGGGGTGCTTTGGCTTTCTTGGGTCGAACTCAGGGTTACCCATAGAGCGGGGTTTACCCTGTGCGGTTTCCCTTGTCATACAAAAATTATATAGCAAGGGAACCCTTTTTTTGTTTTGTATTGAACCTGAAAATGAGAGCTTAAGTGTTTTATGGACAAAAGGAAATCTCTTCTGTACTTTAATCTTTTAATTATATGTAGAAGACAATGGCACATCATTCATATAGTAGTATAACGGGTTTATCTGAGATGCAGTTATTGGTTTATACCCTTTTTCTGTTTAATTATCAGGGTTAAATGATATATCTGCATTTTTGCAATTGCCCTTAGTGTAACTAGCGCTCTATAACACACTTGTAGAGAAACCAAGATATTAGGAAGAGTCACACACTTAAGAGAAACCGAGAGCTTTTGGTTTTAGGATCTCAATTGATGGTTAGGCACTTGGGCTAAGACTTAATGGGGCACATCGGGGAACTATTAGATAACACTAACTTTTTAGGCTTTCTACTACTAGAAGGTTTGACTGTCATTTTTATTTTCGTGTTGGTTATAAGACTTCTGTCCTTAAAGTTGCTATGTCCTTAGCCATAACAGTGGGCTGTGTTAAGTAAGTTACGTCATTCATAAGCTAAATCTTAGATGAGTGAAGTTATTAGGCAGCTTGCCTGTAATAATAGTACTTAATAGAATTCTGCATATGCCTGGGACAAGTATTTGAGTCTGAGTTTTGTTGTCTACTAACAAGTTTAGCTAGAGATGAGATGCCCTTGAGTGGAACACTGCTTTCAGGTGTACATAATAGAACAAGTATTGCCTGAATATCGCCATACTTTTTTCAACCTGAAAAGATGAAACATTTGAGGCTAGTTCCTGAATTTTATTATTCAAATGGGTATTCAGTCTGAAGTGGCCTTCTTAGTTGGGTGGTGTCCTCCTACACAAGTCTATTTTTTTTTTTAGATTTTGGTTTGGGTGAATAGGGGTGACAAGGAGATTTGCTTGACAACATTTTCAGTGTCTAACCCATAGCATATATTTTTCTTTTGAAACTGCTAACCAATAGCACATATTGAGAGAATCAACTCTCATATATTCACGAGTTTTATCAACAAGCTGGAAATTGTCATTAGTAATGAAAGATCCTGACTCAACTTGGCTGTTATTATATTCTTTTTTGACCTGCTGTTGCTCTTTAAACCCCAAATAGTATCTTCGCTTTCTTGAGTGTTGCATATATATTTAAAGATGAGTTTTGCTTGTACTTCTTAAACATGGATTGAGGCCTGACTTGTTTTACTTTTTATAAATGTAGAAAGAGTCACCACTGGGTTTGGCCACACAATCTGCTCACCCAGGTAATCTAGTCCTCTTCATCTATTGTATCTATGCTGGCTTTGAGAGTACAAAAAGTGATGTGTTTTGTAACTTCTAACTCATACTTTAACATGCCTGTTTCTTGCTGTTATTGATCTTTCCTGGCGTCTGTTTTTTGCAGCCCGCTTTTCACCTGATGATAAATTTTCAAGGCAAAGAGTGCTTCTGAAGAAGCGTTTTGGTTTGCTTCCTACCCAAAAACCAGCTCAAAAGTACTAGCCATTTATGTTCTCCAGTATTGCTTTCTACTCGTAGTTATTAAGGCGTCTTTGTCTAGCCGGTGTTGATGTGAATCAATAAGTTATGTATTGTAACTCAGATTGCATGTCAACAATTCAAACCCGCATCTAGTATTGATGTTCTTTTTGGTTTATTTGACTTGATGGCGGATGTATGTCATTTAATTGTTTTCGTATATTTAAAAGGAGGCAAAAGGTGCTTCGAATTTTATATATACAGATAGTCATATGTTAACAGAATGAATGGAAAAAACATTAGTAGAGTTATTGTAATGATGTCTAATACACAACATAAATTATGAATAAAATGAATATACATATGGAGAGTTACATGTATCCTCGGGAAGAGTTGAAAGACATCACTGTGAAGGAAGACAAATGGGAATTGAGAAGAGATTGTCGTCTGGATTGGCTTAAAAGTTGGTTAATTCATCGTAACTTATAAATGACCACTTTCATGTTTACGCGCTTGTTACAAAATTATAAATAAAAAGATAATTTTATTAATTCATTTTACAACCAATTGTGGATAATATAGAAAAACATCATGCTTCTTGATTGAATTAATGAGGTTCGTTCCCCAAATCATTTATATAACATTAAAAATCGAACTTCCTAAATGAACGTAATTGTCATACAATGTCTTTTTTTAATGGAAAGAAGACAAAATCACAGATCAAGAGACATAAAAGAAGAAGAAAAAAAGGATTTTAAGTCGATGTAGATGAAAAAATTGTCTATATAACAAGCATTATAAATGAGATAAATGCAAATCCTCATGATTTTATGCTAGTTAACTAAGGTAGCTTCCTTTCAATTATTTGTGAGAATGTTAACTTATTTAGAGTTTTTGTCTATATCGATCGTTACCTAACTTGTAAAATCAAATTCCTTCTTTGTATAGCTTAAGTTTCATAAAAAAAAAACACGTTTTTTCAAAGGAAGTCCGTATATTGAATTAGATATTTGAAATTAAAACTTCAAAATGACGATCATCATTCTTTTAAGATCTATCATATCAAATCATCGGAAACATAAAATTAGACGCCTGAAAAGTATTATTGAATTCATGAGAGCATAAAATCCTTCGTTTTTTGCGTACGAATTTTAACTTTTCTAATTAAGCATGAGACATCAAAAAAGAAAGCCTCTAACTAAGGGCCCGTTTGGATGGGCTTAATAAAAAGAGCTTTAAAAAAGTACTTTCGAAAGTGCTGAAACTTATTTTTAAAATAAGCAGTTATGCGTTTGGATAAAAGTGCTGAAGTTAAAAAAAAATTGTTGATGTGTTTGGCAAATAAGTGCTGATAAACAACTTTTTAAATCAAAATGTCTGAAATACCCTAAAAAGCTGTTAACATAATAAAAGTTAATTAATTTATATTTTCCAGCCATAAATAATTATATTTTGCTATCATTCACATATTTCTTTTTCATCACGAATTATTTATAAGAGGAATATAAACTTATTATAGATTTTAAAGATATATAATTTGAATAGATCAAAGAACGATTTAAGATTTTATTTTAGTTTCATCCATAGGTAATAATAATTGTCTATCATTCACATACTTCTTTATTATCACAAATTATTTGTAAGAGAGAATATAAATTTTTATTTAAGTTATATGTGAAATTCATTTTACATTTTAATAATATATAATTTGAATAGATCACTTGAAAGATTTAAGATTTATTTTATTTTCATTCATTAATAATAGTAATTGACTATCATCCACACGTGAAAAGGGAAAAATGGAAGAAAGAGATGTTAGGGTTATGTGGGTAATTTAGAGATTGTATAAAAATATTAAGGGCAAAAAGGTAAAAATGTGGTCAACTTAAAACAGCTTATAAGATAAAAAAAAAAAAGCACCCCTACCCCAGCTTTTAGCTTTTGACTTAAAATAAAATTTTTTTAACTTAAAATAAATTATTTTGAGTATTGCCAAACAGCTAAATAAGTCAAAAACCAGCTTTTAAGTCAGTTTGACCAGCTTTTAAGCTGAGCCAAACAGGCTCTAAAACTTATATATAGTTGTATATGTTTATGCAATTTTAATTTAGCCCGTCATTAAATTAGAAATTTTATTCGAATATCCATAAATTGAAGCTCAAGTGGGAGAAACTATAATCTTTTCGTGAACTAATAATTAGTTGTTGCTACCTAGTCGACTTACATGCAAGTTAGTTAACTATAAAAAATATGATAAATAAAATATAAAACAAGACAAGTTTTATAGTAGTTCCAATCATTGATGTGGTGTCACGTTCAATTTCCTTGGATTATAAGGATTTCCTTCATATCATTGAATAAATTTGATTATACAACTTGTGTTGATATCTTCTGATCTGAATTAGAAAAGGGTAAAAAAACATATCTAAATTATCCATTTTTGCGAGTTTCATATCTAAAACATCACTTATTACTTGACAAATAAACTTCTTTCTTTTATTACACTACTCTACAAATAATAATTTATATATTATTTTTAAATACTAATAATAAAAAATCTACCGCGCTCCACATAATCCTTCACATTCAATTTTTTCTTCTCATTTTGTATATATATTATTTTTTGAAAATAATTTTTACTTGTCGTGAGAAATTCTTTTAAATAAAATTTTTATTTCTGTTATAATTGGTATGTAAGTAGAAAAAAATATTTTTTCCTATATGCACATCTATCACAAAACGAGAAAATGTAAATAACATTAAAATAAATTAGGAGCGGAGGGTTAGAGGAATTGGGTAGAATTTTATTTTATTTTTTCAAAAATATATCAAATTTTTTTAGGAANGAGATGATAGAGTGAGAAAAATATTTTAAATTTGGAAAAGGGTCTAAAATATTTTTGAAGTATTGAAAATGGTACAAATTACCTTCTATCCACATGTTGGCTTCAAAATGTCCTTCTCATCCACTTATTGACTCCAAAATACTCTTGTCATCTACCTTTGAGTTCAAAATTGATCACTTATTTAATTGTTTTAAAATCAAATTGTTTAAATATTTTTTAAAATACTTGACGCTCAACTATTGGTTATAATTTAATTTATTAATATAATTTATAAATCAACCCACTATCCAATCATTACTAACTAAACATTACCCAGTTAATAAATCAATTATAATATCAAAATTGCCATAAATAATACGAAAATACGACGAAATTATAGATCCCTAAAAATGACATCCAAAATTATTCGAGTCAGAATCAAAGCCTCAATTAAATTTAGGTTGAGTCGCTTATTTAGGAGGACACTTTCAATATGATTCTCTTTTAAGCTTTAATTAGAAATTTATGATTACAGGTAATCCTGAATTAATTCATGCACTTTTTTAAATATAATTTTATAAATATTCATTATTTGTTTTAAAATCTTTAATGCATTATTTTGAAAAAAAAGTTATCTATGAAGTAACATCACATAATTGAGACGAAAGAATAATTAAGATGAACATAGTCAGAGTTTTAAGTTTATCTGTAATTTTTATTTAGACACTTGAAGTCCTGAATGTACGATAATTTACTTCTATAGATATTTTCGCTTCAAATTTTTAAATACACTCATTGGCAATAGCTTTCCTGTTGTTGCATTAGTAATGTGACGGGTTTTATTAATTTGGAGGGGTTTAATTAGAAACGGGTGGGTAGTGGATTGATTTATAAATTATACTAATAAGTTAAATTATAACAAATAGTTAAGCGCCACGTATTTAAAAAATATTTAAACTGTTTAAATTTAAAATCGTTAAATAAGTGGTCAATTTTGAACCCAAAGGTGGATGACAATGGTATTTTGGAGCTAATAGGTGGGTGGGAAGGGTATTTGGAGTCAACAGGTAGATGAAGAGTAATTTTGTATCATTTTTTCAATACTTCGAGGGCATTTTAGGCCCTTTTCCGTTTAAAATTTAATGTTTTTTTTTTAAAAAATTGGGATAATAATACTTTAATAATTAAATAGTTCATTTATTTTTTTTGTCAAAGTAATATATTTTATTCACGTGAAATGTTATGTGGCAATACTTTTGTAAATAAAAGAGACGTTAATTTCACACACTGAGGTGTGTTTCTCAAACTAATAAGTGATAATTTAGGTATGAAACTTACAATCCCAATAATTTAGATATGAAACTAAAAAATAAAAGTAATCGTTTAGGTGTATTTTTGACACTTATCTCTTAAATCATTTTTATAATTAATATTTTTTAAAAATTGTGAAAAACATAACTGAGTGTGTGCGACTAAAATTTTGTTACTGAAATGCAACAACTGTAAAAAGGGAATTATATAGCAAGCAAACAATATTAATCATTTGGAGCAAAAACTTCTTTAGATACGGAAGACTTGTAGATCACCACTGAAGAATAAGAATTCTCTATATATTTCTTTTACCTTATGTCTTTAAAGATCCCTTTATATCCGCGTAAACTAGAATTTTGAAGGTATTTTAATTAAGTAATTAAAGTATTTTGGACTTGAAAAATATGAATTAGACTCGTTTTGTCAAATTAATGAACAGACCTACATATAATTTGAATTTTATTTAAAGAAAATCATATAATTTTAATTAAAATATAAATTTAATTTATTAACTGATAATTTAACTTGATAAATATATTATAAATTTAAAATTTAATATGAATTTATCAACAAAACTTCATTGTCGGCTCGAAGAGTAGCATAGTAATATGAACTATAAAAGTCGAAGAACCGCTACACATAATGATTGAAAGCTACTAAGATTATTTCATTTTTGTCTACACATAAACAAACATCATAAATTAAAATGAGAGAATGCAAATGCTAAATATCCTAATGTGTAAGTGATTAATTAATTAAATACGTGCCAACATGTAAAGTGAAGACACATCTCAATTATTTGTCTTAGAATTTCTTGTGTATTGTGTGTCTACTTTAATTTTTTTGGGAATTAATGATTAAAGGACCCACCCAAATTCATAATTAGAATAAAAGGATTGCATATGATAAAGAAATATATCGTAAAATACTAATTAAAAATTTTAAAATATTAATTAAAATTTTTAACCTTTGATTCTAAAAAAAATAATCATAACAATTAAAGTGGGCGATGGGATTACCATATTATGGCTCATTAAACTTGCTCATCTATTACTGTTCTAATTTATTTTTATTTATTTATTATTTATAAAATATATTTTCATTCTTTAATTTTTTTTGTATTAGTTACTTTTTTCTTAAATTAATTATGAGGACACGATATTTAACGCCAATAAATATAAATATTATTATAAAATATTCATTTCAATTATTACTTCTGTGCAAATTCAAAATAAGCAAATAAAAAAAAATATATAAATGAAATGACATCAGAAAAATCCACATATGTAATTATCAACGTGGTACTATATATTTGAGGATATGCAATACGTACTGCTTCCATGTCGACTAATGTAAATATATATTTAAATTATGAGCTTGAAATTTAAGAACAAAATAATTTTATTGAAAATTAATTTTTTTTTTAATTATTATTAAATAAAATAAGATATCCATTTATAGAATTCGGAATGTGATTAGAAGCATTTTTTTTAAATAGCTTTTAAGATTAGTTTTTAAAAAATGTTTGGTTTAATTTTTTAACCATAGATATAATAATTAATTAATAAAGGATATATTGATATATATGTATATATGCAAGGTATATTTTGGTCTTTAGAAAAATAATTTCAAGCTTTTGCTCTTTTTAAAAGTCGGGAATTTTTAGCATCTTGACAACATAAAAAATGATGCTCTAGTCATTTAAAATTTATTAAATATAAATTTATAAAGTTGTTTGGATTTTATTAAATTAATAAATATATTAGTTTAAATAAATATTATGGATTAATATAATTGATTTGATTATTTAAATTCAGATAAATATAAATTTAATTAAAGCCGCTCCATAAAGCCCATATGATATTTCACTTAAATCTGATTGGCTGAACGGAATCCATTTTCAATCGCAACTCCTCTATTCTAAAACTATAAATAGAGGTCCTCATAATTCAGAAAAGAACCAAGAAAATTCTAAACAAGAAGCTAGAAAATCAGTGGTACAAACGCTATTTAATTCTCTACAACGCTACAAGTTTAAGAATTCAAGAATTCAAGTTCAAGAACGATCAAGATCAAAACCATCGAATTTAAAAACAAGCTCGAAGCCTTTGAATTCAAATAAAAGTCAAGATCAAGATAAAATTCAAGTTCAAGTTCATCGTAGATTAAAGAACAAGCTTTAAAGCCCTTGAATTTATATTTGAAAATGCGAATTCAGAGGAATCATAGAGATTGTAACACTCGCATTTTAAATAATAAAATCGATTGTTGCTATAATTTTCCATTCTTGATTATTATTTTCTCGACGCGAATTTTATTGTCTCCAAATTCTGGCACGCCCAGTGGGACAATCTCTACCTCTCATCTCAACTTCTCAAGCATCCAAGAATATCAAAATGTCTTCCACCATAGAAGAACAACTAGCAAACTTAACCAAAGCAATTGAAGGCCTGACAAAGTGCGCACACGAACAAGATGCTAAACTTTCAAAGCTAACAAATAAGATGTATAACATGATTGAAAGAAGATCAAGTCAATCACCTCTGAAGTTTTCTAAAATTCAAGACAAAGAAGTGTCTTGCGTAAAACAAACAAAGATCAAAGAGATTCATATCTCAGATGAAGGTTTGATCCCAATTGATGAGTTAAAGAACTTCATCATAGAGGCTATCGAAGACAAATCTTAGTCTTCATCCAAATTCTCTCCCATATATGCAAAGTCATATACACAGAATTGTTAACTTGAAAATGTCTGAGGGTTATCAACCTCCTAAGCTTCAACAATTTGATGGCAAAGGAAACCCCAAACAACATATAGCGCACTTTATCGAGACTTGCAATGCTGCTGGGACGTATGGTGATTATCTTGTTAAAGAGTTTGTTCGATCTCTTAGAGAAAATGCGTTTGATTAGTACATAGATCTTGAACCTAATTCTATAGATAGTTTGGAGCGATTAGAGCAAGAGTTCTTTAATCGTTTCTATAGAACGAGACGTGTCGTTAGTATGATGAAACTTACAAAAGCTCGTCAAGGTGACGATGAGTTTGTTGTTGACTTTATCAATCGCTGGAGAAGTCTGAGCCTCAACTGCAAATGCCTTAGTGAAATTTCTAGCATTGAAATGTGTATCCAAGGTATAAATTGGGGTCTTCACTACATTTTGCAAGGATTGAACCCCAATGCATTTGAAGAGTTGACAACTTGTGCACATGACATGAAATTAAGTATGACTTTAAGAGAAGACCAACAATCTCCTGTCTATGGACCTCATGAAGATAAATATATAAAAGAACTCCAAAGTGGGGACAAGTCTACATCCGAAGATGACTTTGAAGAGTCAATGTATATCTAGATGCTCCTTAACGCATGAGCTTAAAATGCAAGTTACAATGCTCCTTGAAACACGAGCTTAAGCTGTATTAAATCTTCAAGTTGAAATGCTCCTTGAAACACAAGCTTAAACTGTATGTCACTTAAATCTTCAAGTTTGAGTTAAATCTTCAAGTTGAAATGCTCCTTGAAACACGAGCTTAAACTGTATGTCACTTAAATCTTCAACTTAGAGTTAAATCTTCAAGTTAAAATGCTCCTTGAAGCACGAGCTTAAACTGTGTGTCACTTAATCTTCAAGTTACAATGTTCCTTGAAACACAAGCTTAAACTGTATGTCACTTAAATCTTCAAGTTGAAATGCTCCCTGAAACACGAGCTTAAACTATGTCACTTAAATTTTCAAGTTAGAGTTAAATCTTCAAGATTAAATGCTCCTTGAAACACGAGCTTAAACTGTGTGTCACTTAAATCTTCAAGTTTAAGTTAAATCTTCAAGTTGAAATGCTCCTTGAAACACGAGCTTAAACTATATGTCCCTTAAATCATCAAGTTGAGATGATCCTTGAGACATGAGTCTAAACTGTATATCATAAAGCTCTTTAAATTTTGAGCTAAATCTTCAAGTTAAAATGCTCCTTAAGGTACGAGCCTAAACTGCATGTCACTCCTAGCCCGCAAAAATATAAATTGTGTACGACACAACAAAAAAATCACTCACTCCACCAGAATTATGTTGCGACTTGATCCTCTTCATTAAGGTACGTAGGCACTTAGAACCATATTCTAAGTTCAATTGCATGAGTGTCAAAAAAAACCAAATATTCCCACTTAATCTGTTACATGAGTTAAAACTATGAGTAATCTTTCATAAAACTTCAGACTTGCACCAAATGGTGGTGACTCAATGGGGGCAAACCCTCATGAATAAAATTGTTTCAAGATAAAGTTTTAAAATCTCCAAGTATTCAAGTTGAAGTCTTCAAATTCTTCAAACCTAGTCTTTGAAAGATAAAAAATCTTGACAAGACTTGAAGAACGGGGCATTTGCAGTTACTTAAAATTTATTAAATATAAATTTATAAAGTTGCTCGGATTGTATTAAATTAATGAATATATTAGTCCAAATAAATATTATGGATTAATATAATTGATTTAATTATTTAAATTCTGATAAATATGAATTTAATTAAAGTCCGCTCCATAAACCCATATGATATTTCACTTAAATCTGATTGGCTGAGCGGAATCCTTTTCCGATCGCAACTCCTCTATTCTGAAACTATAAATAAGGGTCCTCATAATTCAGAAAAGAACCAAGAAAATGCTAAACAAGAGGCTAGAGAAAATCTGTGGTATAAACGCTATTTAATTCTATACAAAGCTACAAGTTTAAGAATTCAAGCATTCAAGTTCAAGAACGATCAAGATCAAGACCATCGAATTCAAGAACAAGCTCGAAGCCCTTGATTTAAAATAAAAGTCAAGATCAAGATAAAGTTCAAGTTTATCATAGATTCAAGAACAAGCTTTAAAGCCCTTGAATTTATATTTGAAAAGGCAAATTCAGAGGAATCATAGAGATTGTAACACTCGCATTTGAAATAATAAAATCGATTGTTGCTATAATTTTCCGTTCTTGATTATTATTTTCTCGACGCAAATTTTATTATCTACAGATGCTTCCATTTAAAATCAGTTTATTAGTTTGCCAAACGCTTAATTTTTAAATTTTTTTTCTCAAAATAAGTATTTTGCCTCCCAACAACAATATCAAACAAGCTCTTATTATATTTAATTAAATTTGCATGTGCCTTACTTTCTCGCTTACCTCTTGATCTCTTATCCTATTTCGCTCGCCTCTATCCTCTTTCCCTATAGCTGTTATCTAGTGTAATTTACATGTATGGGAATTTCACTCACCTCCCTGCTTTCTTGCTGGCTTCTCTCCTTCTCTTGCTCGCCTTTCGCTCCATTTTAATGTAATAGCAAAAATACATATATTTAGGGGTCTTTAATTTAAAATCTGAAGTAAATTATTCATTAACAAGACAATATATTTGAGTTTTGGATTTTCAAAATCTCATTGGTATTATACAAAGTATTTTATGAGACAATTTAATTCACCACATATACTCATTACTTAGAACATTAGAATTACATTCTAAATCACTTTTGGGGATGAACCCATTGCCGACACAAAATTATATTGATCATATTTTAACTTAGTTTCTTTTAAACTTTGTGGTACACTTGAATCCTTTATTTATTTTGTTCTACTCATGAATATTATACTGTTAATAAGTTTTATTTTTTAATTTTATGAAAATAGTCTGGAGAAAGTTTTAATTATATTACTAATATTTAGTGATATCCTCTCAAGGGATTGCTAAAATGGTTATGCCAAACTTTAAATGGATGGCAAATATTACTAGTTTGAATAATTAAAACAATCAAACTTTAGACCGATTAATTTGAATAATTAAAAGGTATTTGTCACCTTTTTTTTCCCTTTTTCCCTTTAACCAAATAGTGACACTACCATAAAGCCTCTTGAAATTGGGGTGTTTCTATCGAGTCCGGAGCCTAAATGGTACAAAATATTAACAAAAATTCTAAAATGGTATATAAAATTTTATATTAACCAAAACGGTAAAATCGCTGCACCAACAACGACTTACCCCACCGGAAAAAGCAAAATCGCTGCCTCGATTTTGCAAAATCTGATTTATTTTTTTTAAAAAATGAAATCGCTGCCTAAGCAACGATTCATAGAAAAAAAAATTCTTTTACAAAATCGCTGTCTAAATTTATATTTTTTTTTTAAAAAAAAAGAAATCGCTGCCCCAGCAGCGATTTTTCAATTTTTTTAAAAAAAATTTAGGAAATCCAGCAGCGATTTCATAAAAAAAATAATTTCTTCTATGAATCACTGCTTAGGTAGTTGGTGCAGCGATTTTACCGTTTTGGTTAATATAAAATTTTATATACCGTTTTAAAATTTTTATTAATATTTTGTACCCTTTAGGTTCCGAACTCTGTTTCTATCTCTCATTTTCTATTCTTTATATTTGTATGCTATTAATATAAAAATGACAGGACTTCGATTCTTAGCTAGAGTTAGTTATGTCGGGTTGTTCAAGTCTAGAGTTAGTTGATTTAATGGGCAATAGAATAATTGCTTAATTATTCTTTATAGTAGAGTTGCTACGTGCAAGGGTTTGTAATATGAAGATGCACTTTGTTTGGAGTGAAATGAAGTTTGAATTGAAATCCTATGAGACAAGTTGTGATTTTCTCCTTCCTTGAGCAAAGGAAATTCCACATAAAAATTCTTGTATATCTATCTTACCATGAGCTATTTACTTTCTGTATCAAGGAATCTAATCGAGTGACTATTAATTGGATGCATACATTCTATCAAGTTAGTTGGTAATTGATGTGCCTTTTTGATGGGATAAACCCAAGAATTCTCTTCAAAACTGCATGGAAGAATATTAAAACAGTACTAAAGTTTCTTTTTGATTAAAAAGCGTAGCCAACATTACCTTTTTTTGTGACACAACATTGGATTTCTTAAAGAAAAAAAAGCAGCTTCAACAGCTCTACTTTTGGCATTTTTGTCAAAAAGTATACATTAGCCAATTGTCTTGCTATATATCATCAACTAATAATGCGATTGATTAGAATTTAAAGGGTTTGTGTAATGCACAAAGGAAAATATATTCTAGAAAATATTTTTAATATATTTGATCGGTCAATTTCTTTAAATGAAAAACAAGTTCCATTAGTAATATTGACTCATCGAGTAGTTTTTCCATTTATTTATATAAATTTTTTTTTACATCAAGGAATAACTCTTAAGCTACTAGAGTATACCATTAAATTAAAATAGATGTATAATTGAGAGCAGAAGTTGAACGAGGCCGAGACAAAAGTTAATTCTTTTTTTAAAAAAACAATAATAATAATTTGTCGTAGGAGAAGAAAAAACGAGGGAGGGGATTCCAAGGTCAGAAATCAGATCCTCACCACCAACAAAGAAACTTAGAAATTTTGTGTAATCGATCAATGAAATTATTAAGATTCGAATAGTTGATTCAATTTTAGCAAGATAGAATGTTTAATGATTAATTAGCACAAGATCAAAGCGATTAAAGACGGAAAATAACAGTGCAAGTCAACTTCCAAAACGAATCTTTGGATAAAGAATGATAACGACATAAATTAAGTTAATTAAACCCATTAATTTCCAACAATGAAAAAAAGAGTGTAGAATAGTGTCTAATTGTGTGACCATCACGTTTCAATTTTGTGTATACTTTTTGGTACCATTTTAATTAATGTTTTAGTTCCTTTTACACCTATTAAGAAAAATAATAAACTATATGATATTACTTTATATATGTCTCATTTATTTGTACTTCATAAATGACTTAGTTTTAATGATTTAAATCTTAGTTAGTAACTTTGTTTGTGTTTAGGTTTAAGTCTTAGAACATATTTGCTTTGAATTATTTTTAGTGTATTTAAATTAAAATAACTTTTAAGTACTTTATATATATTATTTGAATAAAATAAAAAATGCTTTTAAGAATTTGTTTTAAGCCAAAAATAAATTGTAAATCATAAGTTAGAATTTCTTCACTTATGACTTATAAGCCACCACAAACTATAAGGCTATCCAAACATGCCTTTAATCATTTCGATTAATTTTAACTGTTAAGTGCATTTTTTTTCTATGCGAATATATTCAAATGACTAAGATCTATAGAAAAATTGTGATATCATTAAAATGTATATTCAAAAGTTCTGTAAAAATATTGAAAATATTTGTCCATCATTTTAGAACATTTTTTTAAGTTTAAGCAATAATTAAAATAGAATAAAACAAGTAAAAAAAAGATAGCAATGGGACATGAATCAAAAACCTCAACCTCCTTTTATATCATATTATTAAAGTGTATAACAATTTTATCTAATCTATTATATACATCACATATGAAGGCTTTAATTCGAATAATTAATAATTATGTTTTCAACAAAGACAACACTTTTATGGAACATATGAACTCTAGTCCTACCCTGAGTTGTCAAGACCCCAGTGGCTAAAGAACTTTTTAGATTTAAAGCAATGAAATTTATATGGTGAATGAAATTCCAAATATATAACATATAGTTTCTTAAAAATAAAAATGTTGAGATTGACATGAAAGGGACCCACAGAACCCCATGACTTATGGAAGTGAATAAAGTTGGTAATAGACACATTATTATATCAAATATCAATGATATGATGCAGATTCGTTTCTTTTTTAATTAGATATTTTAAATTTTGAGTTGTAAATATAAAGAAATTTTATATAACATGAATTTAGAATTGTTGAATCTTAATATAAGTATCGAATATCAAATGAAAATAAAAAGAAGTTATTATATAGAAATAATTAGCTGGTTTTGTTTGCAAAGAAGATAAAGAAGAAAATATATGAAGCCGTCACTCATTCACCAACATAATACACTTAAGTTTAACCTAACTTCCCCTAATTTACTAGTAAAGCTCCATAACCCTGCCTGTTTTCATTAATCATTGCTTCTTGGCTCACATGATTTAATAGAATTTTATTTGGATAAATATGAGAGAAAATAATATATACGTCTGATGTGTACCCATAAAATGTGAGACACATCTTTGTTTTCAAGAAAAACCTTGAAAATCTTTCCTTATTTAATAGGGGTATGCAAAAGTTAAACCAATCAACAAATAAGATTTAAAAGGATGATATTAGTTTATTGTTATTGTTTAACAGAATTTTAGTGGTTTTATAAAAGAAATTATTGTGTTGTCGGTGTAGACATTGAAATTATGTAAAATTCTAAATGACGTGTTCAATTTGAGTTGTGACTCTACAATGTGTATTCAATTTAAATTAAGATTTTTGGAGGCTACTCAATCCTATCTCCGGTTCATGTCTATGTAAATGATACTACATTCCCTTAAAAAGGCCTCTTAAATATTCCTCAAATTTATGGAATATTTATAAAGAGATCAAATCCAAATTATCTTAATTCGAAAAATATGTCACAGACGGCCCTGGAATCATGAAGATCAAGTCTAAATCATCCTACTTCGAGAACTACGCCACTAATGACCTTGATTTATAAAATATTGACACAAGTGTAAAATAAAGTTTTTTTTTTTTTGAGTTTCATACCTAAACTATTGAAAGTGAGTTTCATATCTAAACTATCAATTTTTAGTTTGAGAAACACATATGTGTGTAATACACCGTCTTTTATTTGAAAAAAACCTTGACACATGTCCACATGGATAAAATATTCCACCTTGACAAAAATTAGATAATAAACTATTAAAATTAATTAAAGAATAAAGTATTACTATCTATAAAAAATACTTTTTTTAAAAAATACTCCCTTGTCCCAAATTATTTGTCCATGTTTTCTTTTTTAGTTGTCCCTATTACTTGTCCATTTTGACAAATTAAGAAAGGACAATTTTTTTTTACGTATTATACCCTCAATTAATTACTTTGAAATGGTAGAACTAATTTTTAGTTCATCCATTTTATAATTAATAGAGGTAAAATGATAAATTCACTATATAAATAATTGTTTTCTTAATACGTGTGCCAATTCAGAAGTGGACAAGTAATTAAGAGGAGGGAGTAAAATTTAAATCATTTTTATTACCCACTCCACCACCTCCTCCATGTACCCCCCCTCCCCCCCAAAAAAAGAAATTGATATTATTTTATTTTTAAAAATATAAAAATTCAACTCCATCCTATGTAACCTCTGCTCCTAAAATTATTTTTTTTTTTACATTTTGTCTTAGATATGTATATACATATATATATTTAGAAAAAAAAATTCTATTAGTGTACCGAATATAACATAAATAAGTAAAAGAAATTTTAAAGTATCTTGCAGCGGCAAGTAAAAATTATTTTCGATATATGTATATATCTAACACAAAATGAGAAAAAAAAATTGAAACGGCGAGTTAGCTGGAGTGGGCAAATTTATTGTTTTAAAAAAATAAAATAATATCTAAATTNGGGGGGGGGGGAGGGGAAGTGATGGAGTAGGGTAAGAGAAATATATTACACTTTATTTTATAAAAGAAATATTAATTTTTTGGATAATAGATTTTATTTTTTTATCCATGTGTAGCGAGATGAGACAAATTTTTAAATTAAAAGAGAGAGTATATATCATGATGAGAATGGTATAAAAGAGAGATGTGTGTTTCTCAAACTAAAAAGTGATAGTTTAGGTATGAAACTCGTACTCTCAATAGTTTAAGTATGAAATAAAAAAGTGTAGTTTAGGTGTACTTTTGAAATTTATCTCAGATTTAATTTATGGTTAAAATATTAAAATCGAATCAAATTTGATTTTTCAATATTGAATTGTCTGGTAAATCGATAACCCATTAAAATAGTAGTAATCTACTAACTTTAACCCTACATAAATATTACTAAATATAACCTTAGTACCTTACTCGTTATTGTCTTTGTCCTTTAGCTTTCAATTGACACTCCATAACTACATATTATATAAAACGTCAAAATCTAGAGTAAAAATTCTATTTCTCTTGGTATTGCACTTGTATAACTAATTCTAAAGTTAATTATTATTGTTTTTGTTTTATGAGTGTCTTGTAAAGTTATATTATTGTCTATCACGTTAAATTATTGGAGAATCATGTATTTGTTTATAAACATTTTCTTATTATTTAAATAGAAAACCAAATCATTAAAGATCAAAATGGAAAATTGGAAAAAAAAAATTATCTTATTGATTTAATTATTGTTTTTTAGCATATTTAAAAATAAAAAATTAATAAACAAAATCAATATATAAAATCGAACGGAACGGATGAAAGGAGCAATGGATACCCTACCATCAAATGTTACCCAGGCATGCAATTTATATACATATGAAGTCATAAAGTTTTTATACTATCATTATTTTATAAGTTATTTAACTGCTTTTTAATTTATCAAATTAGAATAACTAGTAGTATTACTAGGTAATACTATCAATAGGTAGAAACTTTTGTCCTTATAAACCAATTGACCATTTTACTTTATGTTTTTTGAATGTTAAAGCAACTCAAAGGGTATTATCGAGGATATAGAAGAGACTGAAATGCATTCATATAATAATTAAGCAAAGTTTCATTAAAAGTAAGAGAAAAGACCTAAAGTCAATCCTAAAGTTGTTCCGATTCATATTTGTATAAAGGCACTCTAATTTTAAAAGTGTCCTATTACCGCATGAAATTATTTAATATCTTTGTAAATTGGTTATTTTGATCTATTTTCTCGTCTGGATTGTTACCACGAAAATGGGGCGCGTGACTCAATCTTTTCACTGTCATAACCAACTATAAAGTGCCACGTGTCTTTATATTTCTTTAATATTAATTATATAATTAATTTACATTATCTTCCCCATTATCTTCTTCACTCAAATTCAAAAATCCAATTTTTTCTTCATCTTCTTCAACTTAGAAGATCCATTTACTTCATCCATTTTTATCATTTTTTTTCTTGTCTCTTGCTTTTCTTTGTTTCTTTTTCTTCTTTTGTCTTTTTTTTTTAAAAAAAGAAGTTCATTGATTAGAGAATATTATGAAACTCCATCTTTTTTTAGTCTCATTACATTACTTTAGTAACTTGAGAGTTGAATTGATTTTATTTAGTGATGTTTTGGTGAGGAAAATAGTGTTACATGGAAGCATCATGGAGGTTACATTGAAGGTGACTATGACTGCTACTTTTTGGAGGATTTACAACAAGGAACAAAGGATTTGAGTAATGAAGATTTAAGAAGAAAGAGGGAAAAAATGAAAATAAAGTTATAAAATAGAAATAATAAAATGAAATGAAAATGATACTAAAAATTAAAAACTAAAAGAACTTATTACGTGTCAAACAACTATTGGTGCGTGATTTCACCTTTTTTCTTGCAATTGAGGTTGGGCGAAAAATGAGATTTTTATAACACTCTTAAATTGTTCAATGGGGAAATAGGACGCCCACAAAGTTAAGGTGTCTTTTTGAAAATTCGAGACAACTTCAGTGGTGATTTTATGTTTTTTCTCTAAAAGTAAATAAATTTTCATTCGTGAGCTTTCATTAAATAAAACAATCCCAATAAAAAATCATTAAATAATTTCCATTAAAGGAGTCTAAATTGAAGCCCCTTTAAATTCGAAATGCGCACTCCACAATTTATTCGAGGATGAATCTCCTAATATAATTTTTTTTATATTTATAATTCAAAACTAAGACCTTTGATTAAAGGCGAATCAATCCCTTCCACCATAATTGGTAACTATAAAGTAATTTAACTATGATGTCTAAAGAACTCAAAAGTACACTTTACAAGACAAATACCTATTTTATTGTAAGGAAAATTATAAGTAGAAGCAAATATATACTAGTTAATTAGTAAACATAACTATAGTTAGTCTTAATTATAATTCGTGATTTAACTTTAGCTATAATTACACGACTCAACCTTTTAGTTTCATATAATTCACACGTTTGTATAATTCGATTTGTATAGCTTTTGTACATTTTAGAATTTTTATAATATAATTTGTATAATTACTTACACTTCTAGTGTTTGTAATTGTATAAATTCATTATTTCGAGTTTATACAAAAATAATTGAATTATACAAATGTACCCGCGAATCATGCAAACGAGACATTTTAAACTGTACTATAGCCCGTAAATATGCAAATTATAGCTATAAAACATAATTAAATTTATTATAGTAGCTATTTGCAAAAATTTCCATTATTTTATACTTTGCTTTTAAAAAGAAAAAAAATATCCTAATTTTCTTGAAGGTGTAGAAAAAAAAAATTGAACAATCGTTTTCATGAACATAAGACTTTGCGTTGAAGCTGTAAATGGCAGATAAGATTTATGACGAAAAATGCGAAAGTGCCTTAAATTGGCCGCAAAATACAAATACGTGGCAACAATTTTTAACTTTTCATGAGTAAGCAAAAAAGACTTTATAATATAGTTTAATTAATTTATATCACACACTTAATACTCAAGCCATTCCACCACATGATGATTTAATTTATTAGTGTAGAGCCCTGACCTCTATTATTGGATTTAATATTCTTTCCAAGTATTATTCAGGTCCCATCCTTCACATAAATAGAACTATTTTTATGATAATGACATGATTATAATTCCTCTTGTGACAGATAATCAATTAATTCGTCCTGATTTTCAATAATTATATCGAGCTTATAATAATTTGCCAACTACGTATTTGTTTGAACTAAGTATGTGATATCATTGATGGAGGATGAGTTAATTAGGAAGGGAAAAATGTTATATATAATGTCAAGTTGGTTTGAATATAATTTATTTAAAATCAAATCAATTTAAGTATAATCAGATTTTTTTTAATACTAAATCAAGTCAAATTAAATTCAAAATTTTTTTATTTAATTCAATTTGCGGATTGATTCAATTTTTAATTTAGAGCATCTCACATTGAAACAAAGCAAAAGTGATTTCTAAGTAGCGGCAAGGGAAATAGGAGCATCCTAAACCGTGAAAACTGAATTATGGGTAAGATATATTCATTGATAAGAAAAAAAAATGTGAACAAATATAGGATTGTTAAGAAAATAGAAACGTACACAACTTTATAAAATTATATAGTCTGAATGATATACGAAGAATATAAGCTAGATAACAGAACATGAAAGAGAAATATTTATATGCGCTTTTAGGCTTATTTTGGTATATCTCGATAGATAAATTCGTACATGAGTAATGGCCCATTTTCAATAATTACTTCCTATAAATTCTAACAATCATTATAGTCTGAATGATATCCGAAGAATATAAGCTAGATAACAGAACATGAAAGAAAAATATTTATACGCGCTTTTAGGTTTGTTTTGGTATATCTCGATAGATAAATCCATACATGAGTAATGGCCCATTTTCAATAATTACTTCCTATAAATTCTAACAATCATGTCTTCGAATAGGTGAAAATGACCAATTTTGTTTTCCTTAGCTAATTCTTATATCCTAAATGAATTATTAGCATTAATTCAACATCTATGTGCCTCATATCAAAGGACCTAAGTTGATTGATTTTAAATAATTTTTGTACATTTTCAAATTAAATTTAGTGTTGGACCAAATTATAGAAGTATATGTTTTCATTAAAGAATCTAGCTTGTAATGATTAATAAGCTAATCTATGCTTATTATGTGAGAGAATTATGACTCTTTTGACTTACAATTTCCTTAGGAAGTAATAAACTTTGTTCCTTCACTAATTAATACGCGGTTATGACTTGTTTACGTATATGAAGTTGTGTTCATATCTCTAGTCATACTCTAGAAACCCCTAAAGATAATGCAAATACTTATTACTTTATCCAATTCCAATGGAATTAGGCATGGTGTATATGTCAACAATTTTCTCAATGATTTTAATTATATATATTGCTACTGACATTTCTTTAATCACTATATCAAAAATAATCATTAGCGAGAATTAGTTACCGCTAAATATATACTTTAGCGGCTAATAATACTCTTTGTATATGTTTCTAAAATCTTTAGCTATATTGATTCTAAAGACACTTAACTAATGTTGGTAAAAATTTTGGCACTCTTTGTTAATGTTAATATTTATTGCCACTAAAAATTATTTTTTTTTTATAGTGAATCCCGATATTAGTTAAATGTATATTGCTCTCTATTTTTGTCTCAATTTATGTGAAAGTATTTGATTAAAAAATTAGATATAAGAATAAAATGATGATGACTTTTGAAACTGACAATCTAAATAAACTATAAATATTTGTGTGATAAAAAAAATATTTCATTAAGAGTAAATAAAATATTTAGGATCAATATTGTTCCAAAAGTTTGAAAATATTTTTGGGAGCTTACCTCTAAAGTTTGCGATATACTTATTTTTTTTTATTATTGTGTAGTTGAGTAAGACAACTTTATGTATTCTATTTATTTGTATATCATATGTTACTTGTATAATGTATATTATGTGCACAATACATTCATATAACGAGAACAACACTCTTAGAAGGGGATGATTGGCAGGGATAAGATTTATCAAAATTGAAATCTAAAATCAAAGGGTACACATATTTTTTTTCCTTTTAAGTTGCTACATATTGAACAAGTTTTGTTATGTAGGGTAATATAATTGGAAAATGTATTGTAATTAAAACTCCTAAATTATATGGTCACGTGGCGTAGGTTTTTCTATATCATTAAAGTAGTACAAACAAATAAAGGGTTTTGCTACAATAATATAGTCATTGTTATATTATATTATCAGTGATAATAATAAATACGACATTTATAATCTATCATCTTATATAAATGTCGATAAAGACTTTAAATATAGTGTAATTACTTCAATCATCATTAAGTATTTTTATAACAGCTTGTTCGGCCATGCCTATGGTATCATGGAATCATGATACGATATCATAATATGAAATTATGAGATGAAATTGAATTAGTTTTGTTTGGAGATATGAAATTTTTGTGTTATATATTTTCTCATAAATATAAGAATTCCATAAGTTGTAAAGCTACTAAAATAGCTTCAATTATTTATTAAATCTTAATAAATAAATAAAAAATAAATTATTACAAAGTTATTTATTCTCTACTTAAATAATTGTTTGATCTAACTTTAATCAATCAAACTTTGATGCAATAAGAAAATTGAACATAAGTTATGGTGTACTAGTTTTTAATATAATCCTCCCACGTATGAGACGGAATCAACATAAACTCGCAAGTCCAAATGCTGATTCTCTCTCAGGATTTCATATCATGATATAATGTCACATGGTCAAACACCTACTAAATATCTCGTAGTGTAACGAATATAAACTTGCCTAAAAATCCAATAGAGAGGTATGAACTTAAATATATATATCCATGATTCCGTGAGTGACTCAACATTCCCGGTACAAAGGATTACTAAAATTGGTCTCTTGGATTAGGTTGTTAGGTTTTTCACTTTCAACATTGTTCCTTTTTTCTGCAATTTTCCTAATTAATCATGCAATTCTACCTCACCCCACCTAAGGGATATACATTATTATTTGAACTCTTGTTAACGATTTCGTTTGTTCAGATATTTTGCTAGCGGTAATTTCAGAGATTTTCCTTTTCATTTCGTTGAATTTTCTTTTGATGACGATATAAATTTTAATTTATTTGTTATAATAACATTAAATAAATGTGACATGACTAGTGTAGTAAGCGCTCTTCAATATATTTTATTATTTAATTAATTTGTAGACAATATGTTGTCTTAATATCCCTGGGGAAAATATCTTTTTTTTTCCGATTTTTATTAAAATCTATATATTCACATATTTTATGGTTTTTATATTATTAGTAAGTATGTTAATAGCATTATTGTTGTTACAAATAAAGCAAAACAAGAGATATAAACATTAACATCGTAAATCACAAAAAAACGTGAGTGAAACAAAATTACTCGTTGAAAAAAGTTTATGAAATTATCTCTATTTTTAGAGTGTTTTAACAGAGGTTGTTACAAAAAATATATAGTATCATATAATATAATATGAAAATTGGTCCCCAGAGAAAATCTAATGGTAAAATGTTGTTATATATAGATTACGTATGTTGTATGAGAAATCTGACTTAATAAGTTATGAATTTATTTACAAATTTGAATGTATATCAATTTGGTAAAAAGGAGTATTATTGGAGAGGTTGTCCGCAGGATTTGGACCGACTTTTGTTCGATACGAAAAAAATATTTTTTTTTATTTTTATATTTATTTGCATAATTTTATAAAAAAATGTTGTTTTTTTTTAAATTAAATTCCTTAAAAATGAATAAAATAATTTTAATGAAAGTACGAAAAGCAAGTTTTATAAGTGATCGGTGACATTTTAAAATGTTTATTGTATCATCCCAACCTTGTCACTACCGAGGATCCACTCTCTACCCCTCCCATCCTATGATGCTTTGCTTAAAATATTTTTGAGATAATATTTTTATACTTATCGAATATGAAGAAAATAAAATTAAAACTCAACTTAATTTTTTTTAAGAAAAAACATTTCTCATCAAAAATATTTTCCTTAATAGTGTATATAGTACTCCTCTTAAGGTTTTCATTAATTGAATTTCTTTACTTATTATTAAGCCTACAATTAATTAATAGAAGATTTCTTGCAGCTTTGGTTTTCATTGTAGGTCCCAACAAAAAAACAATAACGAACTTCACAAGCATAAGGTGCTATAATAATATAACAAATTCCAAGTGGCAAATGGCACTTCAATCTCTTTATATATATAACTACATACCTTTTTCCTTCTTTGTATTAATTTATTATCCAACAACAACAAAAAAAAAATTAATACTCTCTATACTCTATACAAAATTAGTTTTAATATAAAACCTCTCTATCCCTATATGGGTTTAAGAGATATTGGTGCAACACTTCCTCCTGGATTTAGATTCTATCCAAGTGATGAAGAATTAGTTTGCCATTATCTCTTCAAGAAAATTGCTAATGAAGATGTTCTTAAAGGTACTTTAATCGAAATCGATCTTCATACATGTGAACCATGGCAACTTCCTGGTAATTTACTCATTTCTTCATCTTTTTCTTCATATCGAGGAATTACATTCGTTTAAGGGTGGAGCTACCTTGTTTTTGTCGAAAAGTTATATATATGTATATGTATTATATGTTGATGTTGTTGATACTTATATGACATGAGAAAATGAAAAAAATAATTTGAGAGATAGAAATTAGATTATCATTACACAAAATAGTGTATAGTGTCATGATTAGATGAAAAAGTTACCAAAAAAGTGACTTTAACGGACGTTTTTCTTGATTTTTTTATGGCACAAAAGAAAGATAATGCTAAACTATAATATAATATGATTATGAATTTGAATTTGAATTTTTTTCCCTAAATATATCTTTAAGAATCTTTAGGACTTCTTTGTTATTGTTGTTTTCTTTGATGTTGTCTCCTCTATTGTGTACTATAGAGATAATAAAGTTTGAAAGAAAATGATGGTTGCTTTGTGGAGTAAATTTAAATAAAATTCAGGTTTTAATGGATTCAATTCACAGAAATTTAGTTTTTAAATAGGAGATTCTTTTAGAATATATAGCACTTGATTTTAGGCTTTAAATTTGATAAAACTTTGACTAAAACTCTTTTTCTCTCTCTTGTGTAGTTCTTATATATTTTCCTTTGTCTAACTATCTTTTTAACTCAATCTGTTCTGATACTATGTTAAAGTATGACTATCTCATCTAAAATCTTAAATCGTTATAAAGAACACACTTTTTATTATTTAACTGTATTCTCAACAGATCTCATCAATATTACAATGAAGCTTAACTTGCAAAACCATGAAACATTAAGTTACAAGAATTAAATCCTACTTCATTTGGTAAGGAGAGGTGGGTTGGGGGTCTAGAGAAATATTTTTAAGCTATGGATTTTGATATTTAACCTACAAAACTTTGAATGAAGGTTGTCTCTTCTTTATTAGAAATGAATTTTGATTTTTGAACTTATAAACTTTCAATGGATATCATATCTCCTTCTTAAATTTGTTTCTCAAATATGATAGCTAGCAATTCAATTTAGAAATGAATAATGAACTATGAAAGAATTTTATGTAACATTCTTCTTCTTCTTCTTCCATTTTTTTCGAAAATGATTTTTCCATTATAATAATTAAAACGCGTATCTTTATCGTAAGTTTGTTCAATATATGTCATGTGTATCAATATTATATACATGTCCATGTGACAATACATAAGACATACAATGATTTACGATGTACGTAAGTCAAGTGTATGTCCCATGATGAAATGAGTGGTGGTTTAGATAGTGCCAATGGAATAATTGTATTTCTTATATGTACATACATGACATTGACATATCATTATTTACAATTATTTCAAGTGTACGTGTGTTCAATTTATTTTTGAAAATTCCATCCATGTTCATGAAGCCCAAGTTTCTAGTAGGATCAAAGTGAATTGTAGGGAGAACAAATTGAGTTTTAAAGATTGTGAAAACGTAAACAATCTAATTAACTACTATAGAGGTTGTATATTTTTTTTATAAAAACAAAATAAAATTACCATGTTTTGAAAATGAAATATTGTTACTACTAGTTATGGTAATTAGGGTCCTATTTTAATATATTCTTGAAATTATCCCCTTTTAAGTACTATATAGAGATTTGAAGGAGATAAGTTTGAAAAAAAAAATGATGATTGCTTTCTGGAGTAAATAACATCAATTTAGGTTTTAATGGATTTGGTTCACATGTAGATTCTGCGGAAATTTAGCTTTAAAAATAGGATATTTTTTGTGATAGAGAAGAAATTTTTTTTTAATAACACGAGAAGAAATGCAACTGAATATAGTATAGTATTTATCGTATAGTTTTTAAATTTATTGTTCATGCATATTAAGAGGTTCATGATAAATCAATTCACCTATTCCAAAAATCATTATTAAGCTTATGAAATACAATTGTGACGCACCATAATAATAGATTTCTTTCTAGAGAAGTTTCATGTAAGAAATGATAGGAGTATATGTTTACACCATTGTAGAGCGATAGTGACATTTCTTTGAAAATTCAATTTGAAATACATAAATAAATTTCATTATTTTCAAACAAATTATATTCTAAAATCTTAAACATAGAAGATTTTCTTTGTAGTCTTAAATTTTGAGCTCCGGTCATTAGAAGTCCGATTAAATTTGATTCGCAGGCTTCAAATATGATTTTCTCCATATCCAGAGCTCAAACTCGAGATTTCTGGTTAAGGATAAAGCATTCCCACCACTACACCACAACCGACTTTCATTTGACCACCTTACTTCCCATGATATTATTTCATCAAATATATATGTCATTCACTTTCTCTTGCACGTATAGTTAATTGATATATTCACATGAAACGACAAATAAGAAATATAATCTCAAGGACTCTGGATTTTGTTAATTAAAGAAAACAAAACAAGTGTATATATAAATTAGAAAGATTAATTAATTTTCTTGCTATATAATACTCCTAATTTTATTGGTTAAGATTATTATTATTATTATTTAGGTGGGACATGACGAAGTTTATGTTGGATTGCCCAACCATATCTAAATAATTAGACTATTGTGAAGAAAAGGCTAAAATTCATTTTCCATTCTTTCATATGAACTTTCTCAAAAGGTTTATCTAAAGAGGAAACATGCCTAGAGAATCTATTGTGACTAATACCCAACTTTCTACGTCACTTTAGCTAATAACATTGTCTTACAAGCTAGTGATGATGGGGTCTAAGTAATAGTAAGTAATAAAAATATGTCTTTTTAATCCGTTTAAATTTTTAAATACGATAGTCACATACTTTATCTTGATATTAAAACAGACAAATACACAATAATTTCATATGGTTGGCCCAAAATCCTCTATCCTATAACAATATTATTTGAATGTACTTGCATGAACACGACTAATATCATCTTTAATTATGGTCTAAGTTGTCATATGTACCTCTGTCTTAATTTGGATCCATCATTTTTTCTCTATATTCATGACATCTTCCATTCTCTATCATATCATATTAGTAATATAATTAACTATATTGTATCGTATATCGATCGTTAAATATTAAAAGCTCAATCGATTGACTACTCTGTTCTTTTTTTTGGGATAAATTAGAGGTGGCAAAGCTGAACTCAAGCGAATGGTACTTCTTCAGTTTTCGAGATCGAAAATACGCTACTGGTTTTCGTACAAATCGGGCCACAATTTCGGGTTATTGGAAAGCGACAGGCAAAGATCGGACGGTTGTAGATCCGAAAACTCGTTCGATCGTAGGGATGAGAAAAACTCTAGTTTTCTACATGAATAGAGCTCCTAATGGAATTAAAACTGGTTGGATCATGCATGAATTTCGCCTCGAAAATCCACATATACCCCCTAAGGTAATTCTTCTTTTTATTTCAATTTATTTATCTAGTTTAGTCTCGATACAGAACTATTATGAGCCAATAAAGTTTTTCCATCATTAGTAACAATTTTCACGTGATATAAAAGAAATTTCATAGAAACCACCTAGCTAAAAAAAAGGAAACATAAAGTGATGGGCAAAAGAACGTCTACATATAAATGAATTCAAAAACCGTTTTCTTACCTAGTATATATATAAAATATCTAACGATCGACATAACTAAATTTTTTTGGTACGTTGTCTATGATGATTGAACAGGAAGATTGGGTGTTATGTCGAGTATTTTACAAAGCTAAAGTCGAGAATAATAACAATAACAACAACAATAACACATTCAGTAACACGCAAAATATGTATGAGGTTGGTGTCAACACTTCTCCTAATATAGATCAATCTCATATTGCTTTGCCTTACGCCGCGATATCCCAAAGCCAGAAGTTGTTTGATTTATTGGAACCAAATAATAATCAAAGTAGCTATCTTCAATTAATGTCACAAGAAATGAAGGAACCTCAATCGAACGATGAAATGGTTGAGAATGATGAGTATGGGTTCTTGTTGGACATGAATTTCGAAGATCCAAATATACAAGATGGATCGAGGAGTGCATTCGAACATTGGGGCCATGTGATTTGATGATGAAAAATATATATCTTGGTTTTTATTTGAAGCGTTAATGATTATTGTTATTATTTAAAAGTAGGAAAAGAGAATTAGTTTAAAGAAAAAGATTTATGTGTATTGAGTTTGTGTAGATGATGTCTTAATTAATTAGTGTTTGCTTGTGGGGGTAAGATTCTTGAATGTTTGATGGGATGATTTTTTATTTTATTTTTTATTTTCTTCATCAGTAGATATACATATATATGTGTATTATAGATTGATCAGACATTAGCGTCTATCATTGATAATTATTAATTTGTATATTACTTTCACTTTGGTGTAAAATTGGTAATTCTTAATATTCTTCTTGTTCCTCTACCCCTAGCTGGAAGCAGCATATATAGTCATTTGACAATTTTAGGGATAATGCACAAGTACCTCGAATTATAATTGGTCACGTGTCAAAAATTGTTTGAAAAATCATCGTTAAAAGATAATGGCATGGATAAGCCTTTTCTTTAACGGTAATAACATAAATAAATCAAACTTTTAACTAATGACATAAATAAACTTTTTCTGAAAATTCAATGACATATTTGAGCCTTTTTCCTTTAAAAAAAAAGAAAAAAGTCATTCCACATATATTCTGAAATATGGAGCTACATACAAGTGAAAGTCAAAGCTAAATATGGGCCTCGATATAACCCAATATATGGGCCTTTAGAAATTGGAATTATCATTCAGTTATCAGTCACAAAGTAAATTTAAGATAAATAACATAACTAAGCAAACATATACTTGTGAATAATTATTATAGCTAGGAAAAAATGGGGCTAGAGAATAATTATAGATTTAATTAGTATTTGATTTTTTTTTGAATATATTTGTTAATAAAAAAAAATTGAGAAAAAATGGAGAGGAAATTACAATCAATTCTACTAAGGTTTATTATTTTGTATAAATTTTTGGTATCACATTTCTCTTTTATCTATTTTTGTGATTTAATTATTTATATAAACTTCTTTCAAAAAAATTGAAAATACACATAATTATTATTTATTTATTTTTTTTTAAAAAAAAATTAGCTAGGTTTTGCATCAAATTAATAATGGTGTGTCTTTTAGAGGCACTTTTATTACTACTAATTATAGTTTATAAAAAATAACCATTGACAATATGCAGCTTGTTCTTCACCAAATTCAATAGTTTTCAAATAGTTATTAATAATCGTAATCGTTGGTGATGAAAAAATTATTTTCTTAATAATCGTAATCGTTGGTAATGAAAAAATTGTGTTTGTATGATTTATATAGGTTAAATATCATATTATTTAGAGTAATGTCATTAAATCTAGATTTTCATTGTCATGTTTCCCATTGAATGCATATATCGTTTTATTTTGGGCTAGTATTTGTAAAAAACAAAATAATCTACTATTGAGATTACCATATGCATCGTGATTAAAATTTTAATCCAAAATGTCTGTTAGACTTTGTTCTTATTTGTTTTAGTTATCATTGAATAAGTGTATTAAAAACTACAACTTCAGAATGTTAAATTTTTATACATATTAATTTTTTAAAAAAAATATTTCATCACAAACCCATTTATTATAGTAAACATATTTAATTTCCAAGTGTTAGAAGGAAAAAATTGGGAAACTTACATAAATATAAAATAAAATTGTCTTTTTGGTTTTACTTATCCATTTTGGATAACTTGCACATCACTTAAATAAAAGAAATTGAATAATGTACCTGTTTTAATATAATATTTATATTAATAAAGGAGTAGTATTTAGTGTTAGATTGTAAAAATAATTACAAATATAGATGATCTACTTCAAAAAAATATTATTTTTTAATATATTAAAGATAATAAATAAAAATGAACGAAAAAAATATTATTATTATCTAAAGTGGCAGGAGCAATGAGGCCCACGGATCTGAGTATGTTAAGCAATTCGACCCATTTGTGGTTTGCCCAGTTTTGATGTGGACGAGACAATGGGTTTGTTTGTACGGTTTACATAATATAAAATTAGAATATATTTCAATAAATTTTTGTCTTAAACAAACTTAATTAATACATTATGTTTATCTCAATTTATAATGCCTTAGTGTTAAATAAGTTAAAATTTGATATATATACATTAATATGAGTCAACACTATTATATGTTAGGGCTAAGATTTTAATGATAACTAAATTAATAATATAGAAAAATTCAGGCAAAACATTGCTATAAAGATCATGGAAGAAACCTAAAATGATACACCGAAACATAACGTTAAGTGTCTAAAATGAATAAAATTTATTTGAGGTGTGTAAGTGAAAGTTAGTATCAACTTTAGGGGCATCGATGAGTTAGGCCAGTAATGGATATATTAAACCTAGCTATTTTATGTTTACTTCTTCGTATTTTGAATCCTTAATAAAAAGTTTGATTCCATCACTTGACAGTAGAGATGAAAAGCAAAAACGAAAAGTGAAATGGTCACTAGCTAGTCAAGAAAACATCTAACTTCAGATTAAACATTGAAACTTTGGTTCGTGCCTAAAAAGTACGTATAAACTTAACCATTTTACTTAATATAATATATAGTCTAATATCTCCATTGTTGTAAGAACAAATCAAATAAAAGTACCTAGGAATTAAAGTCTAAAAGAGTAGCATGTCCTAATTGGTACTGTATATGCATAGTGGAGCATAGCCTACTATAATTCATTATTTCAATGAAAACATGAGAGCCTGTTTGACCTATAGTTTTTTTTAACCAAAATATGAACAGGATGAATTTAAGGATGTTCCTTTGAAGGATATTATATATTCATGAATCATCATTACTAGTTTTACTACTAAGTTACAGACTACTACTACAAGATTTTGTGACAGACAAGTATATTCATGAAAATCCTTAATTGTGTTCTTTGCCTATATAAATTAGTAGTCTAATTAAACCTACATATTCTCCTATATATCTACGCATTCTTGCATTAGAATAATTTAGTCAGACTATCTTTTTCTTTCTTTATCATGATCGTGGTGTTCATATCAATTTTTGTGTAGCTCAATTAATATTTAACGAGATATCTGTCACCAATAACAGGTACTGTGCAACTCCATTGGCCATGGTTAGGACGAATGAGAAGAATCATCAATTGACTTTTTGTATTTGCTGCTTAGTTTTGAACCTGCGACTTAGTCGGACTATCTTTTAGTTACTACTCTCTCCATTCCATTTTATGTGACACTTGTCGGATTTCAAGTTTTAAACAAATTTATCTTTGGCTGTAAATTTTTTATATATCTTTTAAATTATCAATTATTGCGATTTATAGTACTTTTTATGTAGTTTATAAATATATAAATTTCATTTCAAAAAGTTTGAAGATTACATACGCAAATTCGCGGTCAAATTTGAATTGTTTGACTATTGAAAAACGAAAAGTGTCACATAAATTGGAACAAAGGGAGTAATATTTTTGTATGATCGTGGTAACCGAGCTAGCTTTCAAGCACACCCGACTAATTTTACGGAATACCTGATGCCACCTCCCACCAACAATAGGTACACGTAACTCTGTCCAGCATGGTTAGGACAAATGAAAAGAATTCTCTAATTTTTTTTTTGTATCCTCTTAGCTTTGAACCTAAGACTTAGTCAGACGATCTTTTAATTAATGTTTTCTTATGATCATGGTATATGGATCAACTTTCAAGAACATCGACTAATTTTATACGATATTTGCCATCTCTCACCAGCAGTATGAACTAGATAACTTTGTCCATCAATATTAGGACATATAAAAAGAATCATCTAGTATCTTTTGTCAATTTAGACGGAAGACTAATTAGACTATTTTTGAATCAATCGTTTCTCAAGTGGCGTTTAGAAGGGGAAAAAAACGGTGTGAACAATTTGGAGAATATGTCGTCAATTTGCAGGATTTGGTTGGATTTACTTGTCGACTAAAATAGTTCAATTTGATAGAGACCACACAAAGATACATGAATATATCACAGACAAACACAACCACTACCACGTTTAATTTGATTCATTTGCTCTCGATATATTAATTTACGTGACGATATTTGATTTGATATAAAATTTATAAATCTATAAAATCAAGCATGTAATGATGCTATCGTGAGACGACAATAGCCGATATTGCGGACTTAATATGCATGAAAAAAAGTGAAAAAACAAAATTTTAACAACTTTATTAATTTGGAGCCTAAGGCACTTGTAAGGTGCAGGTTTTGTTGAACTAAAACTCACCAAAAGTATATCTACAATTTGCATGTGACTTCCTTTTCTTTTCAGCTTTATTTCGGAGCGAAGATATAAACTTCGAATCTTAAATCTAAATTCTATTTTATAGTGTGAAGATATTATATTTATTTAATCAGTTATACAAGCTAACATAATAACACTAAACGCACGATTCATGGCATAGACATGAAAAAACTATTTAAGGCCTCGTAATATTGATTGACCTAAGCATAAAAATTTCATTAGCATAAAAACTATTTTAATAGTTTGGACATGCGATATGAAATTTCATCGCATGTCCAAACAAAACTTCAATTTCATTGCATGATTTCTTGTCATGATACCATATCATGATTCCGTATCATAATACCATATCGCATGAACAAATTGGCCCTAAGAATGTTTTAAAATTAAAATTTTCTTACAAAAAGTAATTTGTAACCTATATATTTCATATACATTTTTTTTTTGACATATTCAACTAACCACGCCAAAGTAATTTGTAACCTATATATTTCATATACTTTTTTTTTTTTTGACATATTCAACTAACCACGCCAAAGTAATTTGTAACCTATATATTTAATATATATTCTCAAAACAAATTCTTCCAATCCTTTATTCAACTCAACATTCTCCTGCAAAGATCAATTCGTCAATTTTGTTCAAGATCCATTATTGTATAATGGCTGTATCATAAATAATTTTTAGCGGCAATTAATTGATGATAATAACTTAATTTTCACTAAATATGTATATTTAATGAAAATAATTAACATTCATGGTAAATGTCCCTAAAATCTATAACAATATTATATCCAATGTCATTTAACTAACTCTATCAAAAATCTTTACACTCTTTATTAATATTTATATTTATGATTAATAAATCGCCTTTTCACTGATATTTCACCACTCCTAATAAATCATCCTAGGATAATCTGAAAAATAGTAGCGGGAAGTGGAACATTTTCTTTATAGGTTAAAAGAGAGAGTTTCATACCCTACTAAATAACTTTGACAAGTATAAAAAGTTTGTCGAGTATGTATATATA
>NC_028645.1:76383844-76403495 GCF_001406875.1 Solanum pennellii
TATATATATATATATATATATATATATATATATATATATATATATATATATATATATCCCCTATATTTTAATCATTTTAGCTATACATACTAGTAATATAATAAATTTATATAGTTGATTTACCTATCTTTTGCTATTATTTTCATTTTTATATGATTAGGGATCGTTTGGTAGAGTGTATTAGAGAAAATAACACTTGCATTAGCTTGATATTAGTAATTACTTGTTTGGTACACTTTTCTAACCTATGCATAACTAATGTTTGTATTAGTAATACACTGTATTGTGTAGTATATTACTAATACTATCGATTTCAATGCATTAGTAATGAAATAGATTCTAATGCATGCACTAACATTATTGAAGACAATTGCCTTTAAAAACTTTTTTTACATTCCTTCAACTATATTTATGAAGGCTATTTTTATAAACAATTTTTTTTTATTTAATACATCAAATTAAACATTGCATAAAAAATTTTTTATCATAACTAACATAAGTATTATTAATACAACATTACTAACATACCGTATTTTATATTATTCTTATATTCTTTATAGAACGAAACCTCTAGCATACATAATTTAAATTCTTGGGAGAAATCAGCTATCCAATAGCTCTTAGAAGACATAAGGAATCACCCTTGTCTGCCAATTTCATCAAATCCCTCAGTGAAGTGACAGCACTAGCACCAATCATATTAATAGATGCTTATATAATTCACCATTAAGAAATTTAATGACAATATAAAATAATAGATGTATAATTTGCCCAAAAAAAACATTAATTATGAGCTTTCATTATTGTTTGAGCTCCGTCAATCTATCTTATTCGGTATTCAAAATTTATATTAAAACTCTAATTAAATTTGAATCGTGTCAATTTAAAAATGACTCTCCCAATAAAAAGTTTTCTATATTCAAGACTTAAATCTGAAACCTCTATTAAAAGTGAAAAACTTCGATCAATACACTATAACCCATATTGGTCGAGCTCAGCCAATCTATATATTAGAACTCTTGATCATGGAAGAAATACTTGTTAAATTGACATTTAAATACCAAATAAAGTTGCAAAAGTTGGAGGCTAAAAATCAGAATCATGAAAAGGAGTACCATTGCAACTCAACCTTTGACTTCTAATAGGTTACATAACTCTTTGTTCCAATTTTCTTTTTCTTGACATATTTAAGATCATAAAATTAAAAGATATTTTTGTGCATGTGATAAATCTTTAATTTATGATCATAAGATTCAAAATTCTTCTTCATTATTTTAAATCTAGTTTAAAGTCAAAATATGACAAATAAATTGAATTAAACGGAATCGTAATTATGGTAAATGATCAGCAGAGATTTGACAAACTGTAATGCTAATACCATCAAGGGCTTATGTGTTAGAAATAAATTATTTCAAGATTAGCTATACTGTAATTTATTATTTCAAAATTGTTATTCTACTGTTAATATAGTAATAACACTACAATCTTCAAATAAATTGTCTCTTACCCCTTTTATCAAACGAGCCCAAAAAAAATGTGAAATGAGGTTGAGAAATAAAAAACAACCCGATAAACAAGAAAATAAAGTTATAATGAAGATTTAACAATTGATAACATAATAAGAGAGCATCAAAGTATGTTCCATATAATAATAATAATAATAATAATAATAATGCTAAATATGAATAATAAGTACAACCTAATTCCAAAGTATTGTCCTTGTTAGGACAAACATAACATACAACAGTAAACTGTACTACTTGCATTCTATTAAATCATAATTTTAGTGTATTTACCTTTCGAAGAATTCATATTCAACTACACTTTTACACGTTACAACAAAAAAATAACTTTTAGCGGTATTAAATATTGATATTAGTTAAAAATGCTTAAGTCTTTATCGGTATTAGTTAAGTGTCATTAGAAATAATATAGCTAAAGACTTTAGGGACATATACAAAGAGTGACAATTGCTACTAAAAATACATATTTAGCGACAATTAAAAATTAAATACCGCTAATGATCATTCTTGTTATAGTAATAACATATGTATATATTAAAAAAGAACTCATCGTAAAATATAACCAAAAGTTATATCATAACGACAAAGATATTGAGATCGAATTTCACGGCTCGTAAACGGACATAAGGATAATAAAAAGTGTGCTTCTTGTTAGTACTTCCAACTACTACTCTTTACTAATTAATTATCATACCCTAAAACCGTACATCACAAATATATGAAATTGACAGTAGGCAATTATTATTACTAAATAAACAAACCCTAGGTAGTGACATAAATTAAATCCTCAAAACAACTAGTAGTACTAATAATAATTGCTAAAAACCATCACGAAATTTTAAACTTAACTCCAATATGAGTAATGTTGGTTCTATTATTACCTAATAATTTAACCTTCACCTCATCCCGATTGTAATGCTGGTGGTGATGGTTGTGATGGTCGTTTTCTTTTCTTCTTTTCATAGCTTACACCTCTTGCTTTTGATTGCAAATCGCGAACTTCGCGAAGATAAAGCCTAAC
The DNA here is from genome assembly GCF_001406875.1 of Solanum pennellii. Taxonomy (NCBI): domain Eukaryota; kingdom Viridiplantae; phylum Streptophyta; class Magnoliopsida; order Solanales; family Solanaceae; genus Solanum; species Solanum pennellii. The sequence goes on from NC_028645.1 coordinate 76,386,389, forward strand.
AGCACGAGTACCAAAAGGGTTCATTTCAGGATTTCCACCATTTTCTTCATAAGCAGCTCTAAGACGTCCAATAAGTGCATCAAGGCTACCCCAAGCTTGACGAAGAGGACATGGACAAGGTGCTGGAGGATTTGGAAGACCGTAAAATGGACATATCGGCGTATGGATTTTAGTTTTGCCAAATTGATCGAGGTAACGGAGGAATTCAAGGACATGAGCTCCACTACAACGAGAGAGGGAGAGTGGTGGTCTATGGTTTTTAAGGTACTGAACGAAAGTGTTCCAATCACGACGTTTCTGATTCTCATATCGACTTGATGAGGTAGATGATGATGATGTAATGTTGTTGTTGTTATTGGTGTTGGTGTTGGAAGGCTCTACTTCTACAAAGGAATCCATTAGTTTTTTTTTGAGGTTTTTTTAGGGTTTAATAAGAGAAGGACATGGTGTGGAAGTTGAGGTTAATTGTTTATTTGAATATCAAAAGATTTCTATATTTGTAAGATACAAGATAGAGACTAGAGAAAGATTGAAAAATGGAGAGGCAAAAAGAGGAAGAGTTTGATGAAAGGATTGATGGGAGAGTGAATGAAAGGATTCCTTTTTCTCTCTCTTTGTTTCGCTACGATAAAAACAGCTTTTAACGATAATATATATATAAAGAAAAGTGCTAAATCTTAACGATATTAGTCAATAGTCATAGGATTCAATGTTGCTATAGTGGACATTTATAAAGAGTGTTAATCACTGTTAAAATACACATTTAACTATTATCGTCAGTGGCGGATCCAAGATTTCCATTTAGGGGGTTTGGAAAAAAAAAGAGTACTACTTAAAATTTGAGGTTTGAATCCTCAACCACTAAGTCAAGAGGTTCAAAATCAATATATAAACATAAAAATTCTTAAAAATAAAATGTAATTTTTTACTGAGGGAGTTCGACAAACTCTAGATCCGCCCTTAATTATCGTTATTAATTAGTTGCTGCTAGAGATTATTTTTAATAAATTATTTATGTTGTATGGTCATGTTTGAGTTTCTTTGTTTGAGCAATAGTAGAAAATCTTGTAAGACTGTCATGTTAGTTGATTTGGTAGCTTTGAATTCTGAGAATGATGAAAGATTGGTTTTTTCTCAAAAGAGGGGAAGCAAAAGTACTAACTCCTCTCTTAATTAATGCAAATTTTCATTGGATATTAAAAAAGGTGAGAGCAAAAGTTTTTTTTTTTTTTTTAGGAAAATAATCAAATGTGGAGCTAGTAGGGTGATTGATAGACAGCAGGTTAAGATAGAGACAGTGAAAAAGTTAGAAAACATGGGGGCCATATAAAAAGGGTAGCAACATATATTCACCCACTCTCTGTGTGAATGACAGCTCCATGCACACTTCTGACTCTCCAACACCATCTTAATTAATTATTTCGAGTTCGTTTGGATTGACTTAAAACTCAATCGAATCTATTTTTAAGTAGGTTTTTGATTTTTAAAATATTTGATAAATATAAAAAAAATTAAAATAAATTTAAAATGACTTAAAATAAGTTATAAAATGTTTAACAAGGTAAAAAATAACTTAAAATAACTCAAGAAATAAAAAGTAGTGCTTATTTTAGTTTAATTTTTTATTTTTGATCTAGAAACTACTTTTTTTTTTAAGTCAATCCAAACGGATTCTAAATATTATTTGTTTTTTCTAACTTCTTTTATGTTATGTACTTTTAAAGAAAAAAAGTTATTGAAGTACGATTTTTTTATTAATAAAAATTGTAAGTGTCATTATTGTGCAGGAGCCATATATATTTTCTATGTATCCTTCTACTTTTATCAGACAACTTCCCAAGTACGACTAAATTCTAGTGTAAGGAGGTTTATGTATAATTACATAAATATTATAATATATTTAATGCTACAAACTTTTAACAAATATTATAGATATTTATATAAAGTTGTACTGAAAATGTCGGTCATATTTTTGATGGCAACAATAAGGTAAAGGCCTAATTAATTTCTAGAGTCATAGTTATAATATATAGTATTGATTTTTGTGTTTACTGAGTAATTAATGAGATTTTAAGATGTATATACACCCACAGGACGACAGGTAAGTCATTGAGAGGTGTTTACACATTTGGAAGACTTGGAATATATATAGTATAAGTGAAACAAACTCTAATGCTCAACGTAAATACGCAAACATTATATAATAAGGTCGCCACATTACAACGACACCACTTAAATTCACTAAAGATAGACATAAGAATGAGGATGAAAAGTTCATACTCTAGATCGAAGATGAGAAAAAGGAAGGTTTCTTCACAATACATATAATTTTTTAAGGAAAAATAACAAAAATCCCTCCCTTAAGTTCACTTATTACCCTTATCCCCTATTAGTTTTAAAAATATCCAAAATCTCTCATTTTAAAGTTAAATGAGGCGGATACAAAAATAGAGGCGGATACAAAAATGTGACAAAATGAGGCGGATACAAAAATGTGATAAAAAATCAGACGGATACGGATACAGAAATGTGACAAAAAATACATAATGTATCTGCCACCTTTTTATTGTATCAGCGCTATTATGTATCCGTGTTTTTGTATATTTTTGAGGATTTTGATAATTAAAACTTATAAAGGACAAATGGTTATTTAGTCCTAAAAGTATGTTATTTATGTCATTTGCCCATCTTTTAAAACTGGAGATAACAACGATATAAACTCTATTCAACCTAGAGCTCAACCAAGTAATTCTTGGGACTCTTTGTGGTTTGGCCCCAAGCCCAACAGTTCGTCCAACCCCGAAGTCATCTGCGCTCACAACAATAATAAAGTGCATCCCTAGAGGATCTGACCGACCTTTAAGAATTATTTTTATCCAAGATGGCAAGGTAGTGAAGTCCCTCCATAGCGCAAATGTGGCGCTAGTGCAAGTTGAGACGCATCATGTGGCAAATGTATCACCAAAGGGAAAAAATCTTCTATTAAGGACTGAATGTCAATTTGGACGTGATATAATAATCAATGTATGTAATTTCAAATGTCTATCAATTCGAGACACCTCTAATAGTAACAAATTCATCAAGTTTTGAAGTGTTAAGGTCTTCTATAGCTTCAAGAACCGATTTATACCAAATAAATCATTATAAACATAAAACGCTCCATATCAAGAATTTTGTTCCTCCTCGAGAAGGTAATAGTGAATGAATATCTAGGTCATGTTCCTCCAAATAAGAAACTTGATTTGGCAACATACATTAAAAGGCATTATTTAAATACATGTAGAGGTGTTTATATAGTACGCACCTCACCAATGTAAAATATTTAAAGAATGGGCAATACCCATTCCAAGTGTAAGGCTACAAATTACAATAATCTGGGCCAATAAGGATTCTCAAGAATTCATCACTCCCAAACATTTTTTAATTTTTAACTATACAAGATTTAGATATTTTGTAATTTGTAAATATATGTTATTCCTTCTCTATAAATAATTTATATGACTTATTCTTTTTTAATTAATTAATATTTAAAAAAAATAACACATTTCTAAATTTTAATAACAATCAATTTTTTTTTTCTTAATGAAATAATTTATAGTCATTACAAATATCTTTAACTTATTTTAAATTATAAATTTCAAAAAGAAAAATTTCTAAATTTCATGCTAAATCGAATTACATTTGGTTTTAGCATGGCCCCTACCACGTGTATTTATCAAAGAAGAAAACAAAAATGAAGGAGACTTTAAGCCTTACCTTCATAATCTAGAGCCTAGGAGAACAACTAGGGACTTAGAGCCACAAAACCACAAATTTTAAAAGTTTTAAGTTGATTTTGTATTATTATTTTAAATAATATAGATTCAAGAATTTCTTGCAAGTGTGTTATAAGCTCACCACAACACAATTTATCTATGCAAACCTGCAATTTATACATGTCTCACTAGTTTAAGATCTAATTATTTAAATATATTCTTATTTGTAATATTATATATTCTAAAAGATTTTCGTACCTCAAGTTACGTTCAGAAACATGTATCACAAATACATGAAATTAAAATAGGTGTAAGTTATTCTAGATATATTGTAATCCAAACAAATCTCACTTGCATCTCTCTCACCTTGCTCGCCGCTCTCTCATATATTTGGTATCCCAAATACATGTGAATCACACCAAATGCATGCATATGTATGCATCTAGCGTGATTTACATGTATCTCGAATACATGCGAATCTCACTCAGCTCTTTCCCTATTTTTGTATTTTTGAGTATTATGATAGCAAAAATATATGGATTTAAGTGTATTTTCTTCAGATATGGTAGGAACTCGGAATGACATCCCTAAACGAAACTCAATCATTAATTTACCAAAAGTTCCAACAAATCACAAAATTCATTCCTAATCTTTCAAGCTTTTAAAAACTCGAATTTTGAATTGTTCACTTCAAAATTCACCCAATAGTTAACTAAATCTGTGATGGCAAATACAAATATCACTCGGTCAATTTCTAAGCATCAAAGAATGAAAAACATATTCTCATATAGCAATTTCAACCACCTATTTTTTCAATTTGAAGAACATATATAGGGTAAGAAGATAGATGGGAGTGTAGTTACTCTAACATGAGTATTCACAACAACTTGTCACATATACAATATCTACTAGCTAACAAATGGCCTTCTAGAGAAGAAAAGCAACCATAGGGACAAAACCTTATTAGCATTTGTTGCCAATCCTGAAAGCTATAACACAAGAATCTACTACCATTTACATATCACAGTCCTAACCAGTAGCAAACAACTTCCTAATGGTAAAGCACAAGAATGGGAAAACTACAGATGATTTTTCAAAAAACAATATTTGCTACTGGAAAGAACGACGACCGGCACTCTGAATATTGAATCCAATGACAAAGCAACATGGTTCAATGAGCCAAAACCTAGACATCATGACTTTCCTCTCCCCGTGGCTCCTTCGCGTTGACTCCGGAAATGACTGAGAAGTTGTTGTGCCTGCTCCATTATAAAGAGAAAATACTAACATTTATCATCCTGAAACTAGGAAAATTCACTTTAAACAAGGATAAGAAAGGGAGAAAAATTGTGTTATGGCTTCTCGAGACCCACGCGTATCATGGTGGGGATGTATTGAGTGTACTATACGCAGCTTGAAATTTGTCAGGAGGGCAAGATGTAAATTGTATAAACCCTCTAAGACTGAGTAGAATTTTTTCCTATATAAATGTTTGTCTAGTTATTGGATCCAGATGAAGAAAGTAGAGTTTATTTTAACGAAGTCTTTCATTTAAATTATAGAGCGGCCCTATCATTTCTCAGGCACTTCGTTTAGTAAGCAGATGACATCTAGAAAGAACAGAAAGATTGAAGTGGATAGTGCAAAATGGGAACTTTTTAAAGAAGATAAAGCTACATACCTTCTCTTTTGCTCTTGGGGAACCCGACTGAGACAAAGCAACAAGTGGTGGGACAGCACCTTCTTGCAACACTAATCGACAATACTTGGGACTGTTGAGACACAGTTGCAGCAGTATTGAGGCAGCATTTTCCTTTCCCCGCTGAGATCCGGTTTCAACAATCTCGACTAGTGATGGTATACCCTCCTCTCGGGCAATAGCTAAGCAGCCCTCTGAAATGGTAGACAAATTTGCAAGAAGAGCAACAGCCTTATCAACCATTACATTTGAAGGGTCCAACAACCTAATGAGATGCTTCACGGCTCCAACCTGAATGATGCGAGCTTTATTTTCATGAAATATTGACAGATTAAATAATGCTGTAGCAGCGTCTTTTTTCCCTCTGATGGTACCTAAACCAAGAAGATCAACCAACGCTTTCACTGCTCCAGAACGCCCAATCTTTTTTCTGTACTCTTCCAAAAGAGACAGACTGAAAAGAGCTGCAGCAGCATTCTCTTTTGCGCCAGCATTTCCTGTTCTCAGGACATGGATGAGGGGTTCAAGCGCCCCTTGCTCCGCTATCATGGCCTTGATGTCTTCATTTATTGATAAGTTTAGCAATGCTGTCACAGCATGCTCTTGAGTTGGTTTCACATCAGAGTTTAGCAAGGAGATAAGTGGAGCAATAGCCCCACAGCGGCCTATAATAGCTCGGTTTTCCATGTTGTGCTTTGCAAGAAATCGGAATTCTGCTGCAGCTGCCATTTGCACCTCAGTTGATTGACTTTCCAAGTCTCTAATAAGCTTTTCAACATGGGAACTCGTGGTCAGATCATCAGATGCCGACTTTGTTGGTAAGGAAAGTTGTCTAGCATGGTTGTAAAGTCCGTTCACAGCCATTTCACTCATTGTTTTGGAGCTGTGATATTGCCTTGCAGACAAATTAGGAGAATTCCCAACACTCTTGTTGCACGGAGAAGAAATGCGGTAATCACATTGTACCTCTCCAGATGTATCACTGACATTATCATGTTTGCTTGATATCCTTGAGACATCAGTTGACGCTGAGGGAAGATATTCAATACTGGAAACAGCACTTGATACCGATTCACTCCGGCTGTGAATATAGGAAATCCCTGGGGATGTGTGGCCAGATTTTTCAGCCTCCCTGATACGGCATGCACTAAATTCTTCTTCACTTAATTCGGATGTGCAATCAACCTTTTCAAAAGCTTGTCCACCTTGATGACAAAGTCTTGACATTGAATTGCTGGTATCTGAGGAACCTCGCACATCGTCCATATCAGTAAGGTGTACAGGATGAGATGTGATTCCATCATGAGTGGACTCAGGGTTCCCGTTAAGCCTCACTTTGTTTACCTCACACCAATTTTCTATCAGAGCTTTAACAGTGTAATTTGGGATAAGATTTGAATGTGCGAGTGCTTGGTTGGTTCTTGGGCATGTAGTTAGTCCATGGTCCAGCCATTTTTGAATGGAAGCCTTCTCATAAGTTTGGCCTGAAGCAATAATGACTGGATTCACCATCAGTTCCAAAGACAAGGGACACCGGAAATAAGGAGGGATCTTAATACCGTCTATGGCCTTGAAGTGGTCAAGTTCAAGCATACAATCACGAATATCAGAGAAGAGATCTATGGAAAGGCTGATCTTATCTAAATCTCCTCTCGTTTCATTATCTTTAGCCTTCATCCGCTCCTTCTCTAATGCAATACATTCATTCAATAATTCTTCATGAGATACAAAATTAAGAGAGTGAATCATTTCTGTCAGACTTTCTGAGACAAGAATCTTTCCTACTTCGGGAGCCATATTCATCTGTTTTGATATTTGCCCCACTTCAAACTTTTGAATCTCCTGTATGAAGGGCTGAAATACAGGAAAATGGAACCAGTTGAGCTACTGTCAAGATCACATACTTATTCCACTAGCTTTAACACAATATTAATAAGAAAAGAAAGGAAGTGTGGGAAACAAAAACATACAACAACGAAAACTGTTAGAACTCGTGTATTAAACCAGACCTGAATTTCAGAAGGACCCAGAGAAGGCGGTGATGATTCTAGTAATTGACATAAAATGTGAGACAACTTGAGTGCAATGCTCTGGATTTTCAGCAACTCAGGTTCACTCTGCAAAACCTGAAACATCGAATATCTAATAAGTTCTTTCAAGAAAATAGAAATGGAAAAGATTGCGATAGGCTCATCATTTTTCATTACTTTGTGTTAAATAAATAGAACTAGATGAAACCTTACAGAGAGAAGGAAGAAAACTGGATACTTTACGGTAGAATGAGGCCAGGCACACAGCTTGATTTTTCACAGATTTTACAAATGAGGAACTAAAGTAACAGATTGACTGTATATTTGACGCCCTTCTCCTCCAAGAAGGGAGACAGAAGTGTAGGAGAACTGATAAGCACATCACTCTCATGAACCATGAGCTTAAACATGACCATTTGAAGTAGTTATTGTCATATTGATCTATTATATTTAACCCATTTAGAACAGCTATATAAATGTAACCAAGAGTTACTCAGCAAGGACATCACATAAAAATCCTGCAGAGAATTTGTCCTAAATCAGTATACTAGATACATAAATTCATTCTATTTATGTGATAATGCCACTTCAGTGTTTCTGCACTGTAAGAGAGTAACTGTAGTTGTCCATTACTTACACTGTAGTAAGCAAGCCTCATTGTGTAATGCACAACTCCAATTACTGGCAACTTTTTCTCAACATCACTGGTCAAAGTTGGACCATGCCAGAGCACACAGCTAATCTGTTCAGTTGTTGGAGCAGAAGAGGGGGAAGCGAGACTCAAAAGAGATGGTGGAAGTTGATACCATCATGTATATGGTGGTATGTGTGGAGAGGAAGGAATGGAAGATGTTTTGAAGAAAGATTCAATTCCATTCACCAAGTAAAATGGAATTGTTAAGTATCTTTACTTTTTTTGGTGTAAACAATTATGTATAGTGAATGTAGATTAAATTGTAGAGTTGATAGAAAATTTGTAATTTTAGTGATGAATTTTGAATGTCATCACACTCACTATAAGCAGTTGAGCACACCATGCATGGGCAAACCAAGATTTCTGTTATTTTAGAGAGCAAGACTATTTCTCTGAATGATCCACAACGAATAGTCTCAAACAGAAGAAATCAAACTAACAAGAATGGAAAAGAAATTAACCAGAGAACGGAACTCATTTGTTTGCTGAGTGTTCTTGGATAACTGAGGTTAGAAATGAGCTATTGGATTGAACAGGTTTCTAGTTCAAGCAAGAAGGAGTGTCACAAAGCATAAGCTGGTTCAAAAGAAAGCACTGGAATCAACTGAAGAAGGAGCTACTTACAGCAGTGTGGGGAGCTATGATCTATTATACTTGGCAAGCCAGAAACTAGACAGTTTTCAGGAATGGAAGTATAATACCAGTTCTGTTATTAGGAAGATTCAACGAGAGATGAGGGATAGATTAGATGTTTTGCATACTTTCAAGAGAGCCTTATGTAGTCAATATCTGATTCAACAATTGTGTAAATAACTGTACGTGTTGGTTTTTTCTGTTTGAGGCCTACGAGATTGCAACACCATTCCTGGAAGGTGGTTGTAGTACTAGGTGCTCTTTTAAGTTGTAAACAATGGCAATATCATAGTTACTACCAAAAACAAAGAATGGAAAAGGACTGGCATTGGCACTCAGATCTTAACCAATAAGCGGTAGCTTCATGTGCTGGTGCTTAATTGATGTAGCACCATTGACAGTATAAAATTTACTCAAGGCATGGTGAATCCATTAGTTTGTACTCTGATGATATTTTGGAACAAATTAAGTTTGAATAAATAAATGCAACAGCAAATACTTTTAGCACAAACTGTTGGAAAGTTAAAAGAGAAGGTGTATATTTAATTAGGGAGCAACAGTCAGAGCGATAGACAGTCAAAACTGCGCCCAAACACCTGCATAAGTTCCTAAATTTCGCATGCGGTTTCCCTTCAATTTGTGAGCATATGTCTATATCAGAAAGAGGAGAATTAAAATTACCCAGAGAATTTTGCTCTTCTTCGGAGACCATTCTTCCAGTGATTCCCTAGCTTCATTAATGGCTACATCTAGTTCTTCACACTGCCTGCATATGGTTTCATCTGAAGGAGCTTTCTGTTGAGCAACATCATCCAGTACTGGTTTTAATAGCTTCAACAAAGTTGCAATATTTTTGTAGTTCTTTTGACCAGGCATACTCTTTGATGTTAGACATGTCACGAGGTGAATGAATCGAGAGATACTGTTTATAAGGCACCTTACAGATGTCAACTCCATTAACCTGTCATGCACAAATCTGTTAACCTATTATCTACACAGTAACTTGCAACAGAAAATCAAGATTAGGGGTGGAAAGATACAGGTTAGATGTGATTGTAATGATTGAATGGAACAACTACCTCTCTTATACCCTGCTTCTTACATGTTCTATAAGAATTCTCCGACAGCAATGTCAATAAGAACGAGAGATCAAGATTGAGACCAATGCAACAGAACAAACCAACACACAGTTATGACATTTATAGGCGATCTAACCACATGACGGGAAGCCCAAACATCAATATTATTATCTTTTAAATGAACCACAAAGTAGAAATCCACTATCTTCATACATTCTGATGTAGCTATCATTCGCTTACACAGAAAACAGTATGAAATACACAATTATTCATGTCAAAATTTTATTTTTACAACTCCTTATTAGTAAAATCAAAAGTCACCACTTATACCAAATTTGGACAACATTAGCACAAAATTTAAATTTGAAATACCCTGAGCTGCCACAAACAACACTAGTAATGAATTACCATCAAATTTAATAGCATAACCTATTTCCTTAAATGGGTTCAAATAAATCCTTTCCTTTTTCACTTCCACTTTCCAAAATTTAGATATATTGAAACAACAAAGCCAAAAATATTCCGAAATATTTATTTCAAACTTGATATATTATCTTCGCAGTTGCAGTGTAGGGAAAAGTAAAAAAAAAAGGAGAACAAACAAACAAACAAACAAACTTGAGCTTCAAATACACATAGCCAAGCAAGTTTAGCTTCCTGTAAAAAAGAATCTGCTACTCACTTCACAAGATTAGATTTTTTTAACACATATAACATTCTTAATACAGTTATTGGCGATCCCCCAATTCTTTAGACATAAGTCTGAAAACAGAGTTTTCTTTAACAAATTGGAAGAACAAAAAGCACAAACTAAAAACACAAAACCCAATTAGCATATTGAATTGAAAAGCAACAAAAGCAGCTTTGGGTTATACCTGGAGCTTAGATAATTAAAAAAAAAAAACAGAAACCCCAGATCTTGAAGAAACAATGGTGTTTCAAAAGTGAAGAATTTTCATTTGGACTAGAGTTTGAAGAATCAAAATAACCCCTTTTTCTCCAACAATTCTTGCCAACCCTCTTGCCAGTGCTTCATCTTGTATATTGAAAGAGAGAGAGAAGGGGCTGTAATTAACAGGGCAGCAAATTGCAAAAGGGAGAGAAGAGAAACAGTGGTAAAATTTGTGGGACCCTTTGTAGGTACAGATTTGTTGGTGATGCTTGTGAGTTGTGAAAATTTATTAATGTAATTAATGATTGATTAATGGAGGGAACAAGTGTGATTAATGGATTAAACTATTGGTTAATTAAGAATCTGTAAACATCAACTGATGAAAGGAGGAATGATTATATAGACAGTGTTATCAATTTACTTTCCAGAAATGACCACTTATCACTATTTTATAATGACCATTTTACCCTCTAGAGCATTGCCTGAATTCATTCGGAGTGACGCTACCAACAAGATTTACTTCATATCTAGGATTCGAATCCAAGACCTGAAAGGAGGAATGATTACAGATAGCGTCATCAATTTACTTTCCAGAATGATCATTGATCACTATTTTGTAATGACTATTTTACCTTTCAGGGGCACTGCATAGATCCATTCAAGGGTGACACTACCAGTAAAATTTTTCTTTATTTCTAGAACTCGAACTCAAGACCTGAAAAAGAGGAATGATTACAAGACGCTGTCATCAATTTACTTTCCAGAAATGACCACTGATCACTATTTTGTAATGACTACTTTACCCTCCGGGGCACTGTGTGAATCAATTCAAGGGTGACGTTATCAACAAGATTTACTTCATATCTAGAATTCAAATCCATGACATTTAGTTAAGGGTAAAACATTTTCACAGGTGCAGATAAGAAATGTACTTATCTAATTCATCACTTTCCATTTCTTTCAAATTTTTTATTTTTCTTTTATTGTCATAGGTTATTTTTGTATGAACGATTTAATGAGAATGGTTCAAAATCTCTTACCTAACTGTGTTACCATTAAGTTCATAAATTACAATTTCATTTCTTATTTCAAAAGTGTGAAACTAATTGACATTTTAGCATGTGATAATAATATTCAAGCTACACTAGTTGTGGTCCAACAATTCTAGCTTAGCCACAAAATAAGAAGTCAAACACGAAATGCCCTAATTGTTATTTACTCCGTAATTCACTTTCAATTTTTATCCGCGTTTTAAAATTAATGAATGATTTTTCGAAATAAATTAAAAATAACAAAGAAAAAATATTTAAAATAATTAATAAGTAAAAGTAACGAAAAGAATATTTAAAAAAAAATACTAAAAGGTTTAATTATGGTAAGTAATCATTGGCAACAATATGTGGCTAATAATAAAGTGTGGTTGATTTAAGAAATTGTCAAAAAACACAACATTCTCTCTATGACGAGTGACGACTTAAAAGGTCTCAAATCTTCTTTTCTTTATTTTTTCATTGAGTCAAAGCTTCATTTATTTATTTATTTATTTATTTATTCATTTTATCCTTATCTGTTTAAAATTTCTGTATTATATTATAACTATTTTACTTACTATTTTTTAATTATCGTTTACATCATTCGTTAGAGGGACTGGGGTCAAATATGATTGGACATTGAAAAATCAGATTATTTATGTCATTTGTTGAAAAAAAGGTTTATTTATATTATTTTTTATTTGAGATAAAATTCGTCCATGTTATTGTGTGTTAATTAAAATGATATAGATAAATTAAACTTTTAACGGAAGATACTAATGAGCCATTTTTAAAAAAATTCAGTGACATATTTCAATCATATCATATTTGACCACATGATTTTATAAAACTGAAATTATTTTCAGTTAATAAATAATGACACAGATGAATTAACTTTTTAATGAATGATATAACTAAAATTTGTCTCAAAACTCGCTAACATAATATTTGAGTCTTCCCCCTCCCATAAAATTTGTTTAAAATGTTCTATTAATAGTTTTATTCATTTATATTTCCCTAAGTTTCAATAATTTAAATCTAATTAATAGAAGAAGAAAAATTTATACGATATTAAATCAGACTATATTTTATACCATATTTTATATTTTATTTTACATACACAACTAGATTACTTTGTTGTTGAAACTGAACGTGCAAGAGAGAAGTCGAAGTATTGGCAGATGTCAAATTATATTTTTTGTAGGAGTTCTATTATTTATTTTAAAAAACAGTTTATATTTATTCTATACCACAATAAATAAAACTATAGTAGATGACAGGCTTTAATTATCTATTTTTGGTGACTGACAATACTACAAACACTCTTTTCCAAAAATAAAAATAAAAATAAAAATAAAAATAAAAATAAAATTGTGGATATGAAATTTAGAGCAAGGACATATTGAGGTTTACTGTAAACATCATAATTGGAGTATTAAATTTATGCACTTTACTAATATTACTACCAATTAGAATAACAAGTTGGGTTTTGCTAATGTCAAATCAAAACTGCCCTAAAGTTGGCAGTAGGGGACATAAATAAATTGATATCATATAGTAATGGCCCCATATAATACGAATAGGTCTAAAATTACAAGGAAATCTGTTTCTCACAATTTTTCACCTTTTGGTAACATGTGTTTCAACAGTTTTTCTAAAAAAAAATTCACATTTTTAAATCGATTAAAATTTTACAATTTTATAATATATATAATTTAATAAGAAGGAATATATTGGACATATTGTATGAGTTTACGTGAAAAAACTTGTCATCAATCCAAAGGACATGAAGCCTATACGAATTTTGTGTATTTGAGTTTGTCTGAATTTTATATTTTCAATTGATACGTAGAGAATTATTGAAATTTCATACAAATGGTAAATTCGTCTAACTATTTAATTTCTTGAGTAATACTTAAGAATTTAGTTAGAACAAGAAGTTTCCTTCTTTTTCCTTCTCTATTTAAACTTCAATATTCCCTCCATGTCTTATAAATGGTTTTTTACATATCCATTAAAAAAGTAATTTAAACCATAATTTTTACGTTAGTTATTTTACTAAAGACCCTATAATATATGCATGGGAGATATATAAAGAAAATTTTAAAGGATTTTTAAAAAATTTATAAGAGACGGGTAATTTACTAATTTTGAGTAGAAAAAAAAAGTACCTTCTTAATCTGTAAAAAATAATTACTCATTCCGAAACAAATTAATAAAGATTTGTCTCCAAGGAATAAAATTAGGTTTTATCTTCATTTTGGAATATAATAACCTTAGTAAAAAAAGATGTTTTTGTGCTACTAGAATGGTTGAAGGGCACTTTTGAACTTATAATTGACTAATTAGGTAAGAATATTTCGTACAAAAAAGTAATGAAAGTTAAAATTGATATATTTTGAATAATTCAAAAATAATTGTGATAATTAATTAATTTATTTATTTATCTTAGATAGAAGGGCCCTAATCCAAGTTGCTTACCAACTTTGGGTAGTAGTAAGCCATAGGTACTATAAATAGATTGTTTGATTTTGATTGTAGGGGCCTCCACTCTTTGTCCTTATACCTATCTTTTTATTTAATTTTATTTTGATGAGCTGTTAGTAAGTGTTTTGATTTAACTCTTTGTCCAACTTTGGTCTCTAGTACAAATTCAGGTGTTACATGCAAAAACAATACCTCAAAAAATAACATAAAGTTCTAACTATTGCATTTTTACCTATAAGATAAATAGGACTACTAATATACAAAATGGATACAAGCTTCACATTTAATGGTATAGTGAAATTTTGTGGGCCTCTACCAAAGAGGTGTACAATTTTAGTATGACTTTATAAGATGTATTTGTTTTTCGTTAGAATTTTTGGAGGTTATTCTGCTCTAGATCGTAAAAGTGAAAGAATGAGTATTTTAAGTCTTGTCTTTGAGTTTGATCAAGTCTGATGTTCGACAAATCTTGAAGTAAGTTGCATTTGTAGTCATTAAAATTTTGTAGGACTCTACAAAACATGTACAATTTTAATTGAGATTCTACAAGATAATTGATTCTGCATTTAGAGTCTTTGGAGGTTGTCTTACCCTAAACCCTAGTTCACTCTATATAAAGATTAAAGGGTATTATATTCCCTCCCAGAAGACATCTCAAAGATTTTACAAATTCATGAAATATTCATAAAGAGATCAAATTTAAATATTCTAATTCTAGAATTGTCCACTAACGAATCTTATAAAAGAAAAATCAAAAAAGAAACAGAAATGTACACATTGATTTATCAGTAAAATACTCTTATTTATTCAAACTTCATTTGTGGTTGATTTATAATTCATTCATATATTTACAACTTATTGCAAGCAAATAACTTTTTTTTATATATATATTTAGATGAAAATCATTATCTTTAAACAAATTATCATCCAAAATCCTATTTTCTTAAAACGAGTTGAAGGGTTAGGCTTTAGTAATAATTATTAGTTATTATTATATGGATAAGAAGGAGATATATCATTTAAAAAATTATTAAAATAATGATGATTAGGTGAAGCACTTGTGAATGAAACATTATCTAAATTTATGAATTAAGGTTTTGACTTTTGAATATAGGATTTAGGATAGAGATAAAAGGGCAATTTGTCTCAAGTTGTCCCATATTAGGTCAAAATTGAATTATGCAATATTTTATGTTAAATGTTGGTTAGGTAGGGGGAGAGATTAGACAGCAAAGAGATTATGGGAATCGTAACCACGCTTAAAAAACACCTAAATTAATACTAATACAACTATGAATATTCACAATTACATACCAAAAAACATATAAATAGATGTTGTTTAATTTGTCACAAATTTTAAAATAATAAAATATAAATTGCAATCACAAATAAAATATTAAAAAATATAGTTTTATTGATATATATTAATTGAGGGTACAAGTATATTCTTTATATATTATTATTCTCTCTTAAGATTTCTCTCAGTGATTCAAGGGTGATGTACGTATCTGGATTTCTCCATATATAATTTGAAGATTGTTAGTGTATTTCTCAAACGTATGAGGACATATTTGATTTCTTTATGAATTATATCATAAATTTATGATTTCTTCGAGATGCCTCTTAAAGATTATAATACCCGTTATGTAGGCATAAACTAGGGTTTACTGTAGAGTGGCCACTAAGAGTCCTAAGTGGAATCGTGAACATGTCTGGTAATTAGTCCCACAAAATTTCAATGTCAATATGCGAGATGTTTTTAGGCTATCAATAGTGCAAAGATAACACGAATAATTTATGTTAAGTTCATGAGAATTTTTAATATTATCCCATTTAAATTGAGATAAAGGGAATAGTAAGGAGCAAATGGAGGGTCTTTGACTATGAGAACTCTACAATGGTGTTTGTTGATTAAATATCATGAAGATCCAGATGCTCTCTCTTTTGAGAGATGGCCTATTTATGAGCCAAAAAGTCAAGTCTATATACTAGAGAGTATAAAAAAACTAAACAAATAAGCTAAAAATGCTAGTATTCTACCACACTCAATTAGGTCCCTTTAAATGTATTTAAATTTTACCTTTTAAATTTTTGGGTATGGTTGGGACTTGAGGCCTTGTCATTGACATTTCCTCTCATGTTATTGTTATAGAGGTTCCATAAACACTAGCCTAATATAAATAATGCCATAATCTTTGTCATTGATGTCTCATCTTTCACACATGTATATATTCGCTCGTGCATGTAAGGACGATTCATGTAAAAACAACTTCATCCGCTGCATCTCATTCATTGACGTTTTTACCTCAATTCATTACTTAATGTAATAATTTTGTATGATTTAGTATAATCTAACATCAAACATGCATGGACCTTTTCTTTACGACTTTGTAAATATTCAAAACGAATATCTCTATATTATACTATATATCTATTTTTTAGTTTTTAGTACTTATATGTTAAAAAGAGTAGGAAAACATTCAAATATATTCAACACAAATGCGTCAAAATGATTTAGATTAACAATTATGGACATAACAAGATCCTATTATGTTTCAAGAAAAAAAAAGAATCCCATCAAACTTTTAATTGAGTCAACAATGCCAACTCACTTGCAGCTGCAATATTAACACGACAAAATAAAATGTATGCGTGCCACGAAATATAATAAAATAATATTAATTAGTGTGAAGAAGAAAAATACTATGAAATTATTGTTTGGTTATACCAACTTTATTGTCATATATATATATATATATATATATATATATATATATATATATATATATATCCCTATATTTATTTTA